>NC_089538.1:18152812-18423825 GCF_963924715.1 Thunnus thynnus
GTTATGATAAGAAAACATTAAGTAAGAGTTTAGTTTGTGTTTGAGATGATTGTACATTCACAATGTGGTGTTGAGGCATGGACTTACCCTTCACAGCGTGGCCAATCAGTGACCACTGTCCTTTCAGGGAGGCATCTGCCAATCAGGAAGCTCTACAGGGCCCCATCCCACAACCCACCAATCTTCTTGTATTGCCTCATCACTTCTTCTACCATGATCAATGCTTTATTTATTGCTGGTTTATTAAATGATGTTTCTATAATTTATGTGAATACCTACATTGTTGTGAACCTCTCTGACTTGTTTTGTTGTGTTTCTGATGTGACGGCATGAGAAATCCATATTTGTATGTTTTAGGCTATGAATTCCCTCTTGTGTATTTTGACATTTCAATCTATGTGTTGTTGGATTTTCAGAAATGGTGGCTAAGGTGAGAATGCACAAAAACACTCCCTGTACTGTGTTTTCTGCACTAAATAAAATTTGCTGCATATTGCTTTGAACTCTATCCATGTTGTATGTATTGCTTTTGTCAAATCTGTCAGTTTAAATGCATAAAGAGTATACTGCCCATTTAAACTCCACTTAGACAAACCAATATACTTACTTTTTTTTTCTCAATAAACACACATGTTCCACTTCTATAGGTGTATTATCTACATGTGAAGAATTAATTTGAATGTAGCACTCTCAAAGTAATTTCAAGCATGTGAAAAATATCCCTCTGACCTGGACCCTTCAGGGGATGCTGCGAGCGCCCCCGTAGGAGCTGGTTTCAATCTGGTTCCCGCTGGGTGCTGTTCCAGTTCAACCAGCCTCCTGGATGACAGTACAGAACATGGCTTCTTCATTACAGTGATGGAATTTAGGAATTTGGAGCACTCAATTATACACGGCGTAAATAGGACACTACAGTCTGTCTTTGCCTGTCCCCTTGACATGAATGAATGCATGTGTATGTCTCATACCACAGGGGTCAAAGAGGTCTGGCATTTTGTAATGGTCCCACCCAGAAATAGATTTGTCTCCATTAAAGTGAAAAACATGAAACATTTTTAAAGATCAATTAAATAAAAAATGTTAGATGATGATGGTACGATAGCCCAATTTTTGGGGCGATGGATCGTCTTCTTATGACTTTCTACAAACCATTACTAACTTGTATTCTTGTATTTTCACAAGAAAACGGATTACTGCCAGTGCAATTCAATCAGGACTTAACCTCTGGGGAGTGGTGTCACCAGTCCCAGTGATCAGAGTGAAGTGGTCAGTTTGCTTAACTGAAAAGGGGTTTTTCGAGCTAGAGAGCACTACGTTTAGTGTTGCCAACAGTGGGAAGTAGCTAAAGCTAAGGCTAATTTGCATATCTATGACGTCATGACATAATTACATACACTTTATTTTAAAACTGACTGACTGTAACTGGTTTTTTCATTGGCTATTTTTCTTCTCAAGCAGCTCCTCAATGTGCATCTAAATCTACTACTAATATTAAAAAACTGTTTTATGCAGGCTGTTGTATCAAAACTAACTGAAGTATCATGAATAGAGAGATAATCCTGCACTGGAATAAATTCACTATTGTTAACTCTGTCTGTTTTAACAAAACTTAGATAGTAAAGTTAAATCATTTAGAATAAAAAAGCCAGATACTGAACCCTAAATTGCTCCTGATGGCTGTGCCATCAATGTGAATGTGTGCGAATGATTAGATTCCCTCTGATGGGCAGGTTGGGACCTTGTATGGTAGCCCCTGTACCCATTCAGTGTATGAATGTGTGTGAATGGATGAATATGACTCTCAGTGTAAAAAGTGCTTTGAGTGGTCAGAAGACTAGAAAGGCGCTATACAAGTACAGTCCATTTACCATTTACCATTTAAAGGGGTCTGAAAAGTTGCTAAATTTAGCGACAAGTTGCTAAGCTGGCAACACTGACTATGAAGCAGCAAAATTAGTAGAGCCACACAGCTGCAGAGGTGGAAGTTGTGTAGTGTGAGGTATGACCAACCAATCTCAGCTCATGATATTAAACAGTATGACTTGGATTAATTTGTAAAGAGCTTAGAGCTTCAGAATTTCCCTATTTAAAAAGACATTAGCAATTTATCTCACAAGTAAGTGTTAGCTTGATGGTCTTTGCTATTATTAGTAGCTAAATTATTGTCTTCTTCAAAACTAATTTTGCAGCACTGAAATGCGTCCTACAAAACAGGAGATGGACATAAGGATATTTTTACAAAGGGTCAAGAGCTAAATAGTGTAAGTAAAAATAGTAGCTACATGTTTGTGAGCTTTCTTAAATTAAATAATCAACGGTGCTTGCTAGGTCACCAGGTAATGTTAGCCCTGAGTTTAAAGCCTTTTCGCTAACATTTTCTTGTTCAATATTGCTATTAAATGCAATTTACTGTTAAATTCAATTATAGCTCTAGATTGTTACTGAGAGGGGGACCTAGAAGCCAAAGCAGATAATTATTGTTAACTTCGTTGGGTGTGAACATGAACATAATGCATTGTGAAACTGTTCCCCCTCAAACATATTGACTGCATTACGCCCCTGATTGCAAAAACATATATAGTCAACCTAGAATAAGTGAACAAATACCATTGGATAGATGGTTGAACAGGATTTCTAATCTATTGGATGATGGACCCAACAACAGGAGTTGCCATGGCTAATGTCCAAGTTACAAACACGGATGTATTTTAAAGCTACAAAAACCAAGTACTGCATACACCAAGTAAAATAACTTAGAAGACATGACAGACTTAGTCCATCATGTAGCCCAAAATATACTTTTATACATAGTTTATCTTTTACTGCAAGAGACAAGCACATACCTTTTCTCTGGTGGCTGTCAAACAGATTACGGAAAATGGATGATATCAGTAACTGATGTAGAAGACAAGGAGGGAGAGTGGGTGCGCCAAAAAAAGTAATTTAAAGCACTTCATCTCATAATAACATCTGAAATGCCCTTGAACTTAGCAATAAATTTATTTGCTCATAATATTTGCTCATATTACTTTGTCAGAGTCCTCCATCATCCATATTTATGCCGGTAAAAGGGTCATGAATAGACATCACTCTGGTTTTGGGGAGTTTGAGGTTGAAAAGCTTGAAAGGTGCTGAAGATGAAACTTGGAAAATATAACATTATAATTTTATATCTGTCCAACTTGATCTACAGTTCACCCTACAGTTCACCCTACAGTTTGAGATTGGAAGCAGATGAAAGGAAAACAGCTTCAGGACATTTAAGCCAGTGTGAGACGTTATAATTCTCTCGTTTCTTCACCTTTTTTTTTTTACACCCACTCTGTTATTTGGATTCCACACTCCAGACGTCAGACTGAAGATGTGTAAACAGTCTGTTGTAAGACATTCATACTACATTTACTACCGAGCCAGAGACTTCCCAAGTTTAGAAGATTGGGTTTTTGTGTTTATGTATATTTTGCACCTCAATTTGCATTAGAATCCTTTAACATCTTCAAAGGAGTTTTTATTTGACAGTGTAAAGGAGGATGGGATCTGTTCAAACTTGTTTAGGAAATTTGATTTGTCCCATGTGATCTTCTGAGAAGCTCATTTACAGATATCAACATGTTGTCCAGTATAATCTGGCAATTTATATACTGTATGTTATGCTCATGTTGGATTTATTTTTTCGTTTATTATGTTGAGATATCTGTGTCTGTGTTTTATTGCAGTTTTTCCTCTCTTGAGAATCAATTTTCTCCCTGAAAGATCTTTTTTTTCCTTTTGGAGGATCAACTTTTATTCTTGAGGATCAATTTGCCTTCTGGTTGTTTTTTCCTGCCAAAAATCAATCAAGTTTTATTGACACAAGGATGGGGTTCGTGCTGATCTCAAAGCAGAGAATGTGATGCTTAAAGTGGTTTTGAAGCGGTACGTAAAACTAGACTCAGTTCAATTTGCTTGAACATCAGAGGGCAGAAAGATGAGCGTCCAGGTAAAGGATGTAAGGGAGATCCATGTTACCCTGGAGAATTTTTGGTCAATACAATGTTTTGTAAAGAAATACTATAAGAGGTCAAACGACACTGTGCTTTGTTCTTGGAGCTAAACAAGAGGAGTCAAATAAGGAGAGCATGTTTGTGGATTGTTAAAGGTGAACATCATGATAATTTTACAAAGTTCCACAATACATTTCTAAATAACTACAAGAAACATTAAACCATTGAAAAACATTATACATGTTAGAAAGTAAATGTTGAAAACGTGAAAAAACTGTGAACTATGTAATATACTGTGTTTCAGATTTGTTGGGCATGTTTTTAACGGCTGCACCATGACAGAAGCGTTACTAGCATGACCCCCCCCCGCGCCCCATATAGAAAGGTCGACACTTAACTATGAGATATTATAAGTTAGCAGAGCAGTGCCTCTCCATAATGGCATTTTCCGTGCACCAAGCTTCGTTTACATAAATGCACAATCCCTAACCCTCCTCTGGTCTTACCGGAGTTTTTAGCTGTTGTATCCACCCTGAGGATGTAGCAGGCGCTATCGGGGACGTTGCTTTAAATCATGAAGTTTGTGTTTGCTTACACTCTCTCTCGTCTGGCGTAGCTGGGTTGATAGACATATGAGCTGTTACTGGTAAATGGGGCCATTTTTGGTCAACGGTAGCGCTCAAGGCTCAAACCCAGCTGAAGCGTCTGATGATGGGTAGAGTTGATGTTAAAGCTCCGGGCCACGGAGAGGATATATCCATGTCCCGCTGCTCATGCTGTGGGAGCCGTGGCTGTTTAGCAGCCCTCTCTGCCTCTCTGTCCAGTCTCATCCTCGCTGCCTCAGCTGTGTGACGGACGCTATTCCGGTGCCTTCACCGTCACTGCAGACATACTACTGCGGTTGCATTTTCGGCCCCTCGCCAGCACTTTACAAAGAAGCAAATAATGTTGACACCAAACTTCACTGAAAAAAAATGATAATTTAACATAATGATGATTAGTGATGGATCGCTTGTTAACTACTCATTTAAATTACATTTTTACTGAAGTCCACATTTACCCACAAAATAGGTGTTGAATTAAACAGTTGCTCCTAGCGTTGCTTTATTTCTGAAATATCGTCCATGTTGCTTGTCCTACACCTACAAACAAGGCCTGTTGTAAATTGTATATTTTTTAAAGGAGTTCGGCATGTGTGTTGTTAAGTTCAGAGGTTCAGAGACTCTTCAGTTCACTTCAGTTGAGGGCGCGGTTTCAGCTCCTTCAGCAGACACACCCTCAGAATACTGTTTGTTTTTCCATGATTTTTAAACCTAATTTTATATACTTGGTGATTTTTTTAATCAGTCAAATTTGGCTGGGTGGTTAATAACAGTTTTCTGTGGTGTGAAAAACTCAAGACACATATTTATTATTGCTTTACACAGACTTTAATATTTATGTTTGGATAAGTTGCTCAGACAAGGACTAATGAAAAGAAAACATTTTTTCCAGCAGACTCAGAACTTGATCCCACAGCTTTTGACTGGGTTCAGCCTGGCTGCGCAGATTCTGTTTCTACCTTTCACTTTAACAAAACCCAAAAAGAGTCCTTGTTTTGAACAGTCCTATTTTTGGAATCCATAATTCAAGGATGGGATTTCACATGTTTATTGAACCTTATGATCTTTTGCCTCAAAATGTCTGCAGTGATCACACAATGATAAGACACACTGCTCGCCTTTTGTCTTCAGTTGCTTTCATTGTCTTTATTAAGACATATGCAGAGAAGATTTCAAGATGAGGAGAGACAAGATCAGATCAGACGGCATCAGATTAGATCAGATCACATCAGAAGGGAGAGCAGATAATGCTGCTGTCAACCGCAGCCATGTGCTCAGATGTTTTATGCTGTTTAAGCAGAATATGGTTTCAAGAAAATCTTACATTGGCCCGACTGCGCATGCTTTCATATCTCAATTACGTAGAGAAAACACATATTAGTCATCAGGGCAACAAAAGCCGCCTCATGCATGAAAAGGTATTACGTGACACGGGTGTGATACAGATATTACAGTGAAAGAATTCACTGGAGGACACAGAGATTCACTTCCCACATCCAAGGACTGTGCAAGCACACGCACTCTCGTGCACACACATGCGGAGAGAGAGCAAACATGTAGCAACAGGCAGGAGCTGAAGGAGCAGTCCACCACATATTGCATGTGAATAAAGCATTCAGCTGTATGATGATGTGGAAGAAAAAAAAAAAGCTTAGCCAGAGTATTTCATTTTTATTTACCTGTATGGTTTGGCGTTCTCATCATTGCTGTCTCATTTACACTGCTGCATACATATTCACACTCATGTGTAGTGACAGTCTTTACAAAGCCTGCTCAAATCATAAAGGTCAAATAAATACAATTTTACAGACCATATATACAATATTGATCTGAAAGGTTGCTAAGAGAGATAATGGTGCAATGAGAGAATAAAGCATATTTCTCCAAAGCCAAAAAACAAATGAAAAAAAACATATAATTAGTCTTATTATTAAAACAATATTTTGTACTGTATACATATTTCCTGTTCCACCAATATTTCTGTTGGAATCTGTGCATATATTCAGGGGTTTTTACCTAAAGCCATGATTGAACCATGATTGAACCAAGGACAACACTGAGAGTCTTGTTTATTAGTTTTTTGTTCCAGCATCTACAATGCAAAACATCAAAGTCTACAGTCATTCTAGCAGCTCTTTGCAGCTGTACTTAAGCACAGTGGTGCTTTGAACTAAAAGTATGTTTATCATGATCACTATCTTTTAGCATGTTAGCATGCTAACATTTGCTAATTAGCGCTAAACACAAACTACAACTGAGGCTGATGGGAGTCTTTACAGTCATAAACAAAAGCATTAAAGGGGACATATCATACACATTTCCAGGTCTATATTTATATTCTGGGGCTCTATTGGAATAAATTTGCATGATTTACAGTTCAAAAACTACTTATTTATCTTAAACTGGCTCTTTATGCAACCCCTCAGTTCAGCCTCTGTCTGAAACAAGCTGTTTTGGCTCCTGTCTCATTAAGGCCAGCTTCCCGATGAGCCCACTCTGTTCTGATTGGTCAACTTCTGCAAGCTGCCTCTTGGCAGACAGCAGCGGTTGGATTTTGCTTCCTTTTCCCACATGTTAAGTCCCCTTTAAATAAAGTGAAATTTTGACCTGATGATGGCACTAGATGAAAAGTTAAAGGAATAGTTAATAGTTTTGGGAAATGTACTTATTTGCTTTCTCCATATCATCTGTACAGTAAATATAAAGCCACCACCAAAAGCCAGTAAGGTTAGCTTACCATAAAAACTGGAAATGGGGAAACAGCTAGCCTGGCTCTGTCCAAAGATAACAAAATCCACCAACTAGAACATCTAAAACTCACCAATAAACATAATACATCTTGTTTACTTATCTGTACAAAAGTGTAAAAACGTCACATTGCAGTTTTACAGGGTTATTGTGTCACCATCGGATAGAGGCAACCTGTTTCCCCGTTTCCAGTCTTATTGCTAAGCTTAGCTAAGCTAAGCTAATCGGCTGCTGGTGGTAGCTTCATATTTACCGTACAAACATGAAATTGGTATCAATCTTCTCGTCTAATTCTTGGTGAGAAAGCAACAGTGCAACATATGATAGTTTCCTGATTCTGTGTGAATGACTAAATGAATTAGTGCTCCAGTTTAATGTAGTTGATGGTATTGGTGCAAATGTAATCTATATGTTATGTCACTGATTCACAAATCAGCTGTACCACAATACTCCTTTGGAACAATCAATTTCTCCATCTGTACCAGGACTGTTACATAACCACTGGCCGCAGAAATACCTTTCAGCAAGCAGACCTGGGTTCAAGGCATTAGCAAGCACCCATTTTTCTTGCCCTTGAGCAAGAAACTCAGTATCCGCTTCTGAGCTCCTGATCTCACTTCCCTAAGGAGTCCAAAGAGAATATCCCCACTGGGATCAATATAAAGTCTCACAGTGTTATTAGGAGTGCTAATGGTGCAACACGATTGCCTGTTTTCCCCATCGAGAAATGCCACATGATCAGATACTGTTGGTTGCCGGGGCACAGTGAGGTTATCAGTAACATAGAGAGTGTGACACTATCCGCACTGATTTTCAATAATGCTCACTAACGCTACCGTATCCCCCAAAGGAGGTGAGAGCACTGATACTCTCTCTGAGAAACCAGAGAGCATCAGGAGGAAGGGGGAAGACGACATAGTAGACGTGAGCTGGAGGGTGGAGGAAGCAGAGAAAGCAATATGCTGAGATGTGAGAAAACTATATGGAGAACAGCTGACTGTTTTTTTTTTTTCATGTGTGTGTGTTTGAGAGAAAAGAGGAAGATGCGGACGAGCGGGTAACCTAAACCTACATTTTCTTGAGAAAGATCTGTGTATTTGCAGGCAAGCTTCTTTCAGCGTGCTTCAAATTATAACATGAAAGAGGGAGATGGAGGTGCAACATGAGGGAGTTTAAAGTGAGAGGTGTGGAGAATAGAGAGGGGGGGGGGGATTCCAAGACAGGAAAAACACAGTGCAGTGTAGCTTCCAGCGGGGACTCTGCTAAGTGAAAAAACACCAAGCAAGAATAAGAGAGGGAGAAACAGCAAAGGAGAAGGGTATAGCTTCTATTTATAAACCTGAAAGAGAACATTTGGATAGCGTTATGGAAAATAAAACAGCAGAGAGACAGAGAGAACAAAAGGGGGGAGTACAGAAAAGATGGGCAGATCGGTGAAAAAAGATGAAAAGATGGATGGATGTAAAAGAAAACAGAGCTGGGGGAGCAGGGGCTGTGAGTGGAAATCAGAGAGAAAGAGAGGAAGAGAAGGGGGTGGGTGGCGGAGTGGGGGAAATACATTTACCTTGACTGACACTGCGACAAGGAGAGAAAGCAGAATCCCCACTCCAAGAAATTGTAGCTCCATAACATCATGCGACACAATCTCTGCAGTGGGTCTGCTGTAGGGATACTCTGAATATTAGAGCATGCACGTACAGATGCATGGCCACGCACACACACACACACACACAGCAGTAATCACAGGGTAAGGCAAGATTATGGTTGGAAGCGTTCAGGTAAGACATCTCTTTTTACATCAGTGCAGATCAAACACCCGCAAAAGCCCTACTGCAATAGTAAAAAATAAATCATGAAAAGTTGTGTATTTTGAGGCAAATTTAAAGTAAAACTCAGAGCTAATGGAATAAGACTGAGGCAACACAAGCATAGAACAGTTTCTCAATAGAAACTGAGGAAAATGAAGACATAAGGCGATCGATAACATGCAACAGATAAATAGAAATGCAGTGACATTTGCAGGAAGTGAGGGAGATCGATAACATCTAAAAGACCAAGACAAGTGGTCCTTTTTTGGAACAGACCCCCCTCCTCCCTACCTTTAATGCCTTATTGACTTCAATGCTGCCAATATGCTGCAGTGCAAAGAAATCAAAGTTGTAGACTATAAACATAGAGGAAGATTCAGTAAAATTATATTAATCGCTTTCATTTTTCTGCCTGATTGTCAAGACTCATGCTACACTTTTCTAGCCAAACCTTGGTTACTTTTGGATGTGTTTAGTGCGAGTAACCTGAGAATTGTGGCCTGTTCTATTGTTGTGTTCATATGTTGCCATGGACGACAGCATCAGTTACTGTATTAGGTAAAAATGCAGCATGAATATAAAGTGTCTGTTGGTAGAAACTGGTTGTTCTCTCTCAGTGCCAGCCCAATGCCGCACACTAGTGGTGGAGGTAAAGGATTGCTTCTGTCTGCAAAGCAGTCAGATACGTGAAGATGCCAGTTCAGAGAATGTGAATTAGAACTTTTAAAAGGGGATTACAAATAACAATTGCACTGCACCTTTAGAAAATGTTGAGGGTTCAGTAAATTCAACCACAACACATTTGACTAAAACTGATGAGTCTAGAAGATACACTACCAAAAAAAAAGGAAAGGGTGAAAAAAGACTTAAAGACTAAAATAATACGCAGATGATGACCAGTGACTTGAGTTATTCCTTGACTTTTCTTCAAGCACCACCATGAGGTTGACAATTGTTGACACTTTTACTCTTGCAGCAGCGTCAAGTCAAAATTTCAACTTGTCCAATACTTTTTAAATGACTTTCATGCCAAAATACTTGCAAAACTAATAATATTCTCCTCAGCCTCTGCTGTACTTTTTGTTTAGAGCTAATTAGCAAACGTTAGCAATGGGCATATTAGCACGCTTGCGTTGGCATTTAGCTCAAAGCACTGCTGCTAACATGGCTGTAGACTCTTAGGCACAAATTAAAAATATTTTTTGTTATGTTTTCTCCATCTGAAACGAGGGCCCATGTGTATAAGTAAAATTAAAATGACTTCATGCAGAGCAGTTTTGTCTTATGTTGTTCTAAACAGATGAGAAAATGACCTTTGAAAACTGGCAACCTCAGTAAATAAAACCAGCTAACTATAAAAAGCATTAAAAGGAGAAGTGTTACTGTATTACTCATGCATGCAAATACATATGAAAAAACCCCACCAATCACAAGTCATATTTCAGCAGCTACATGCAATGATTGAAACAGGAAGAAAAAACATACCTGATACCTGTCATACCTGAGCAAACAGCCAAGAGACACACAGGTACTGTAGCCTGATACTTTATATTCTATGTATATTAATAAATATGATATTGTATTGAAGTTCTAGGAAGTTTTTGCTCTATGACTTATTTTCTTGCATACTTAAAGAATATCTGCATAGCTAAGAATTCACCCCACTACTGTATGTTATACTATGTGCTTTATAGTCTCCCATAAGTCTGAGGTCTCTGGACTCTGTGGACTCTTTTAAAAAAGCAGTTAAAACCCATCTGTTCAGACAGGCATTTAGGTAGCATGTGGTATTTTATGTTTTAACTCGTGTTTAATGTCTGTTTGTTGTTGTTGTTTTATTTATTTGACTATGAAGCACTTTATGACTGGTGTCTGTGAAGGGTGCTATTTAGATAAACTTTACTCACTTACTTAACTATATTAAGGTGTCTAAACCTAATGAGGATAGATTTATATTGCTATTGCTGAGTATAACAACAAAACTGGCATAGTAATATGAAAATTAACTGCTGGGCTCATGATGATTTTGGGACCAAAACATGCCAAATACATTTCAGTAAGCCTGCAGTGATGTTTCCTACAAATTACCAAACTATCGGTAGGTATCAGTACTCAATACCTTTAAGGAATCAACCAAAATAAACCAGTACCAAGTTGTATCAAAACTTCTCCAGTCAAACGATACCTGCATTCAACCCTTTTTGTACCCAGATCTAGAAAAAAATGACTAATTGTATGGTTTTGCTCGCAGTCAATCACCACAAGCGTTCTTTGATTTAATGCAATGTGTGATTGGCTCCTTTACCGCAGCAGCTACAACCCATACAGTCTGTGGTGATAATACTTCATTCTAATAAATGTTTTAATAATTTGAACACTTTCAAAATGTATTCATGTAAAAATCATTTGGTTAGGGAGGAGTGGTGGCATTTTACGCAGCTGAATGCTTCCATTCACATGATGAGTATCGAATGAAGTGGGAAAAAAAGGTATCAAATGAAGTATTCTACTGGTATCAGTATCACTTTAAGGGTACTGGAATTGATACTGGTATTGTTAGTTTTTAAATGATATCCAGCCCTAATTTTTATGCAGATAACATGCAATACAGGCCATCCTTTGTACCCTTCCTTAAGTTATTTTCTCCTACACTTGTTCCTCATACTTTCCTTCATAGCCTCATTGTGGAAGGTTATTTTAATCTTTTGCATTCCATTAAACCTGTTTGATGAAGGAAGGAATAGATGGATTTAATCAAAGATGAAGTCCCCTACCCTCCCGGTACATTTCCCCACAAATTATTTTTGATTTTTATGTTTTATATGTTTTGATTTTGATTAAACAAAAAAGTCAGTCTGCTTGACACTAAAGTCTTAAAAGAGCAACATTTTATTTGCATCATTTGACTACTACTGCGATTGTACTATGATTTCTTAAGAGCATGTTTCCCTTTCTTAATGATTTCAGACATGGCAGACACTTTGGATAAGTACTCATTTAGTTGTTCTGTGTGTCTGGAGCTTTTCACTGACCCGGTCTCTACTCCATGTGGACACAACTTCTGCAAACTCTGCATTGAGAAGCACTGGGACAGCACAGAACTGTGTCGCTGTCCCCTGTGCAAGGAGATATTTTACAAAAGACCCGAGCTTCGGATCAACATCTCTTTCCGAGAGGTGGTCGATCACTTTAAAAACACGAATGCAGTCACAGTAACGAGCGCTGAAGCCCGTGAGGCCAAACCTGGTGAAGTGGCTTGCGATGTCTGTGCAGGTGTGAAGCTGAAGGCCATGAAGTCCTGCCTGGTTTGTATGGCATCTTATTGTGAGACCCACCTGGAGCCTCACAAGACAGCAGCAGCTCTGGGTAGACATAAGCTGATTGAGCCAATCAGAAACCTGGAGGAGAGAATATGTAAAAAGCATGAGAAGATCCTCGAGCAGTTCTGTAGGAAGGAGGAACAGTTCATATGTCAGATCTGTGCTGAGACTGACCACAGCCAACACAAAGTTGTAACAGCAGAGTCCGTGTTACAGCAAAAAATGGTAAAATTTCATTATTTTGTTAATCCAAGTTTCATGTTGTTCCTGTTGCTTTAAAAGAGCTCTTAATTTTCCCCTTGCCCAAAAAAGGTTTTACACTGTGTGTAGCATTTTAAATTTGATCAATAATTCATCACCATATGACCTTTTTCTGGAATAATTTAGTATGCCAGAAAAAGATTTAGTGTGCCCCAATACATAGTAAGTCAAATGCAGTATGCCAAAAGTACTAGGATGTCCATACATCCATGCTTTTCTAGCTATTCTGATCTGCAATCTTCGTCACATCAGCTGAGCCACCGAGAGATCACAGACCATTGACGCTGCAATGACAGGTGCTACAATGGCAGTATGTCCCAATTGTACTAAAAGTAAAAAGTAGAGGTCTGAACACACTGCATAGCTGGGAGGACTTGTTGCCACTACACTTAATTTTACTTTGTCCAGTTTGGTAGGTTATCTCCTGAATTGCTTTACAGCACAAAACAGCAAAAGGTTAAGTTTTTTCATAGTAAATGTGGCAGAAAAGCTTCTGGTGTCTTGCAGTGAAAGACAGTAGAAAGATTAAAAGATGAAATGACTCTTTGTTGCAGGAAACACTTACATAAAATGTGGTCGTTATTAGGGAAAGTAGTGTGAGGGTAAATTATGACGTTAGCTTAGATGCAAGGATTCATTTTTGTTCAGGAAACATTGAGATTTATAGGAAATGTGGTCTTGTTTTTTAAAAGTTAGGGTCAGGGTTGCCAAATTATGCTAATAGTTACACTGATAATTTTCTCAGTCATGGTCTCATTTTTTTGCAACAGTAATTTTCTCCAGTTTTCCCAGTTGATTTGCATTAAATGTTCAAATATGTAACTAGCCACTGCACCATATTACACAGAAATTTGTGGGTATAAGTGCAGAAAAGTTTGTATCCCAGCAATCACATTAACACATAAACTTGGAGGAGACTTGTTGGCTCAAAGTTGAGTTGTGTGCTCACGTTTTCACCACTACTATTTAAATTTTCCTGCAGATTCAGGTCAAGAGGAGAGGGAGAGAGGTGGAGCTGATGATACAGGATCGGCAAAAGAGGATTGAGGAAATCAATCACTCAAAGAAACAAACCAAGGTGGGTTCAAAGTCAACTCAAGAAAATGGTGAATGACTTCAAAGAAATTAAACTCGGGAGGAAGGGAATTCACACACAGCACAGCGCATCAGATATTTATCAGCTGCACACACCTGCCTCAACTCATACACACCTGTTAGTAATCTCATTTACTCAAAGAAATGCCCCCAAAAGTTATCATTTATGGCCACAAAGCTGTCAAAGAACAAAAACTTGAGCCTTGAGGTGAAGTTGAAGTTGACATTGTTTCAGTGCAGCTTCAAAGGCAGATTTTCTTTAAAAAGTCAAAGAAAAACCGACAAATCTCAGATGAAATTTTATTTTTATCCACTTTTTTTTTTCATCCAAAACATTTCAACTACTTTCAAGTCATCAGACAATTCCACTGCTTTCATTTCTTACTCTTCCACTGACAACTACATTTCTATGCAACTAACTTGAACTAGCACAGATTTCTTTCAGAACTTCAACTTCAAATGATACTTCCATCTGAAATGTCAATTTCAGTGAAATTTCTTTGCTTGAACTTCAACTAAATCTTCAACTGAACTCTGTACTTACTCTTGAATTGACATCTTTTGTCATTATTTTTATTTTCTTTGTACCATTGCTTTTTTGCCTGTTTTTTTTTATTGTATTTTTTTTTTATTTTTTGCCTTTACATTTCAAAATCCATTTACTTGTGTTTGTCAGTACTGGTGTTTGTGGTTTTGCTGACAGATTCAGGGTTATGGTTGGAGCCATTGCAGAAGAAATTAAAATAAATTGATTTCTAAACATTTGTCGGATGAATAAGATACATTTACTTCAACTAATTAAATTCAAAAGTGGATGGTATTAATTTACAGTTTTCTTTTTCTACTACAAGGTACATGGACATAGTAAGACTTGTTCAAGTTTATATATGTTATCAAGTACAAATTGACAACTCCCATATTTGCTTAGAAATGACTGCCTGCGTGGTTTTATCACTAGGTTGATCCACTGTTAAAATATGGATATGTTTTATATGCTTGACTTGTAGGAGAATGCAAAGAAAGAAATGGAAGCAAGTGATCAGGTCTTCACGTCTGTGATAGAGTCCATTCAGAAGACCCACAAAGAGCTTTTAGAAGAGATTGAGGCCAGACATGATGCTGAACAGATGAGATTTGAAAAGCTCATCAAAGAACTGAGGCAGGAGATTTCTGAGCTGGAGAAGAAAAATGTTGAACTGCAGCAGCTCTTGCACATTGTAGACCATATCACCCTCACGCAGGTCAGTCGAGGGGGGTGGACTAAACTTGTCTGTTATGTGAATGTATGGATGTATCTTTATGTACAGTATGCTTACAACAATGCATGTCTAAATGTATGTGTATTTGGTCTGAGTTGACAGATTTCTCTTACTGTACCATTAAATTAAGATTGACTGTCATGCAAGAAAGCGGATTTGAGTCTTTCCGCAGACCTACAGTACAATAAACATTTACCTTTTTATTAACTGTAATCTTTCCCTAAAGAAATTTGTTTTAGTCGTCTAGTGTATTTGCCATAACTATAGTCTTTCCCTAACCTTTATTACTGTCTAAATTTCAAGTCACTTTGCTGATTTCATGCCATGTGCAGATATAGTCAGACATTAGAATTGCCATTAAAACCTATTATCACAATTTTTTTATAATAAAAATTACATGACAGTGTAGTTTGAGAGGTGCTGGTAGTGATGAACCTACAGTGTATTATCAGCGACTCTGCAGCTCCCCTCAGCTTTATAGAGCTTTATAGCGAATTTCAGCTCATTTAGCTGTCTGGATGCAACTTGCTTCACTCCTCTCATAGTGCCGTTTTCAACCAAAACAGGCTGTTTGCAAAGAAAAAGCTTTTAAAACCCACTGTACCTTCTCAGCACCAAACAGACACAGTTAGCAACTAGCATAGTGAAAAGGTAAAGAGCCAGATCTTTCCCTCAGGAGTTGGTAGAGACCAAAAACAGAGCTAAAAGGAGAGTGAATATTGAACTTACATTCATCAGATGGACAGAAACACGACTCCAAATGAATGTTGCTCCGTAACTACCGGATGTGTAAATAAGCAGCTGTTTGCTAACAAGTTCAATATATCAATTTAAAAGTGATGAGATGTCAATGTTCTGTTCACAACTTGTTTTCCAAAAAAACTCTAAAAGCTAATGTAGGTTTAAATGTAATCGATGGTTTTGCAGAGTTGTCAAATACTAATGTTCTTGTCTGCAGACAAAGTTAAGAAACGTGTACCTTGGCCTGATGATGGCGCCAGATTGCGAAAGGTCATGTTGTTCATTTCACTTTACATTTAACTTGTGAGTCTTGGCTCAACTTTCAACGCAATACTTTTAGCGCCAACTGTGCTTGGTGTCACCTGTGCTTAGAGCTTTCAGCGTGTTCTCAGTCAACAGCAAGTTAACAGCCAGTGAAAAAACTTCAACATCGTTTCTGTGTCTCATTCAACAGGCATTCAGTCAAGCCTACATGCTACCATCAACTCAGAACTGGCTCAGCATCCCTGTTAATGAAGTGGACTTTTTGGGTTATATACGCACATCTTTGATTAATGCACGAGAGTTCATCAACCTGGAAATAAGAAAGCAGTCAGCCACTGGTAGGTTTGACACAAAGTCACATTAAAAATGACCATAATGCAAAATTTAACTTAACCCCTCTGGGTCTCCTTGCTTTTTTTCACTGTTAAGACATGGAGATGAGATAAATTGTAGATGTGAAATTGCGATACAAATGTGAAAGGGATGATCTGTGTTGGCCCTTCCTTTTGCCCAGTGCATGCTGGCCTTGCTAAAGAGAGAGTTAAATTAAAATTACAGAAGAAATGAATGAATAAATGAAAATATTGCTCAATATTTCTGACACTGTTTCATTGACAGTTTGACGGGTGGAATTTGATTTGACGAAAATGCACATTAAAAAAAAAAAAAAAAGATCAACTGTGCTGTCACTAAAGATCATTTGGTCACTGCAGGTGATTTGATAAATCAATCTATTTCACATCATTTAACCGCTCTGTCATTTATCACCGATCACGTCAACAGCATCATCCATCACATTGTTCATTATGTTCTGTCTTTTCCCCACAGAGCTCAAGAAAGTTCGGCGATATGCAGGTAACTTCTCAAAGTCAACATCCAAGGTGTTCACTTCCGTCAGTAATAACCTCATAGTTCTGAATGTTACATGTCATTATAAGAAAAAAACATAAAAGAATGTATTGTTTGTTTGACTTTTCCTTTAAAATTTGAACGTAGCCTTTACAAGGTCTCAAAAAGAATCATTTAACCACACAAAACCCTCCACACCACTGCTTAGTCCTCACATCCTGTCTATTCTTACAGAGGACATCACCATTGACCCCGACACTGCGGGGCCCTGGCTCATCGTCTCTGAAGACGGGAAAGAAGTCAAGCAGTCTCCAAAGAAGCAGAAAGTTCAGAGCAGCCCAGCGAGGTTCACAGAAAACCCTTTTGCTCTTGCGACAAAGGGTCTAACCACAGGCAGGCACTACTGGGAGGTTGGGGTGAAGGAGAAATCCAACTGGGTGCTGGGAGTCGCCTCTGGCGCTGTAAAGAGAGGAGAGCAGATCACTCCGTCCCCTGAGAGTGGAATGTGGGCTGTTAGTCACGTGGACGGAGGGCAGTATTTTGTGCTCACGCAAAATCCTTTTCCTTTGACGTTGTCTCCTCGTCCTCAGAGGGTGGGGGTGTTTGTGGATTACGAAGAGAGAGAGGTGTCGTTCTTCCATGTAGAGGCCAAGACTTACATCTTCACCTACACAAAGTGTAACTTTACAGACAGGGTTTACCCCGTATTTAATCCATGTTTGACGACAGAAAAGAAGGAGGTGGCTCCTCTGAAAATTATGACAGTAGAGATTACAAAATGAAAACACTCACCAAATGTCATCATCCAAAGCAAAATAGACCTACTTTTCTTACTGTTACATATATAGCCTAGATAATGATTGTATAGGTCCAGACACAAACACTGATCTAATGTAATAGTTATGATTTACCCTGAAGCCTAAAAGGAATATTACGCCTTATAATTACTGCATCACATTACCATCAGTGCTTCTTGTATATTTCTAGGGTCAGTGTGTTGTTTGCTGCCGTTTTGCTTACATATTAATTTTTTTCACATTGAGATATTTCCAGTGTACTAAAGCTATAATAAGGTAGCACAGCATTTACAACTTTAAAATTCATTACTATTAAAAAAAAAATACAGCTTTACTTGTGTGATGGATTGTGCAACAAGTTAACAGGATTTATCTGGGTGTTTTCTGATCTATTGTTTTTATATTTGTTCGTTTGATTTTATCTTACATTTTATTTACTTTTCATCTTAGAGCAAATTTTTTTGTTATTGTGTTTTTAGATTGTCCTAAATCTTCTGTTTGCCTGATGTAAAGCACTTTGAATTGCCTCTGTGGTTTTGGGAGATGTACAAATAAAGTTACAGTACATAACGTAATAGAAAATAAAGTCACTATAACAAAAGCTGATGAACACATAGAGTTAGTTTTGTTTTAATCATCATTGTTTGAGATCTTCTGTAATTTTTTTGAGTTAAAAGTTTTTTGTCCTTTGTATTGTTTGATTTTTTGACTGTTTTGTGTCATTTGAAAATTCATAAATCAAATCAGTTCACTTGTTTCCTGTTTGTTTTGTTTTTCTTGTTACACTAATCTGTTTGATTTTATATTGCGGTTCTTTTCATTTTTTTTTTTTTTTAAAGACTAGAAACCGCTTTGTGAATCCAATATGAATCAAAATAAAGAATAAAGAAAATTACAACAATTAATCTTAAACTATAAAGACAATTTATTGAATATCACATATTGGGGGCAAACAAACAGCAAAACCTTACCAACTACTGTTGATATCTGAAGGATTCATTTAATCATTCATTTAGTCTTTTCAGGTAGAGGCCTGTTGAAATGGAGAAAACACAACACAGTTTTAAGTTTAGGGTGTTTGCATATCCACACAGCAGAGCCATAGAAGTCAGTGAAAACTGTGTGAACAAAAGCAGCGCATGTGTGTAAATTTGGGTGTGTCGCACTGAGAGTGGGAGGTGCTGCTCCAAGTTTCAGGAAGAGTACAACACCTGTTGGTGTGTCATTCAAGGCAAAGTACATGAAGTGAAGGACTGTGGCGTTCCACGTCAGAGGAAAACATGCAGAGTAAGTTCTGTTTTATCTGCTTTAGTGATTAACTATTGACTGTGTGTATGTAAGCCTACAGTACAGAGTTACAGTCCGTGTCAAGTGAAGTTCTCTAGAAAAACACATTTGGAAAATCCAAAATATATTAATAAAAATGTACATCTTAAAGTATGATGTGTTTAGCCTGAAAAAAATGATCAATAGTTGATATTTTTTAAACAATATGAGGCTGATTTGATCCTGAAATTATGCTACAGTGTTAATCTCGTCTGATTAAATTCTCATTTGCTGTTACATACAGGAAGCAGATGTCCTCTCACAAATCTGTATTACTGTCAACACATTTAAATATATAAAAACTATAGTAAGTGTTAATTTGTGAGGGGAAACATTTCTAAATAGAGATTCTGTAAAAAATGTAGTTCATTTGGATTAACAACAACCATGGTAGTTTGACAGAGCTGGTACTGTTTAACTTTCCAGTGGGAGCTTTGTTTTCTTTTAAACCTGAAGTGAGATAGCAGCATGTCAGGTAGAAGGTCCTGAGTTTCTGCATTCCTTAGATACTTTCTCACCACCTCTGGACAGAACGACGCTATTACATTTCTTAACTTCCTGCTTGAACTGTAAAGTTTTTGTTATCTGTGGGATCAAAAGTATGTTTTCTGATCTTGTAGCCTTTCTCGTCCTCAAACTGATTTTCTGCCTCCCGTTGATAATGTGTGGGAATGTGAAAGTAATGAGTCATACGGCATTCCCCTGTCCTTCATCACTCAGTCATCTATGTGCTGTGTCTGTTGAGTTCACACTGTGTCAATCATCTATCACTCTTCCAAATATAGTTTAAATGGTCACCCTCTCCTTGCTCACTTCACTGCATCCCTTCCTCCTCAACATCTACTGTATGTTGTAAGCTACATAATTCAGAACAGACAAAATACAGTAAATTATCCCAAAAAAAGTTCTTAAATGCTTCACTTTATTTTTGCACCTAATAGCAAGCAGAAATCTCAGCTCTCTCTGCTTCCCCACAGCATCAATCTACAGTATGTTCGAAACTACCTAAACCAGAAAACAGTAAATTATCAAAAGGACAATCCAATATTTCCACCTCACTGTTGATGATTTGAACACTCACCTGTGAACAGTTTTGAGTTTCAAAACTCAGCATTGGGTGGTGGAGGAAATTTTAGGATTTGAAGGTGCTGTAACAAAATCCAGGAGAAGATGCACTTTTCCTTTGTTACGATAACTCAGATAAGACATTGAACGCCTCTGAACATCAACTACATCGTGATTTTATGACTTACCCAAACTACATATGGATGTGTCTGAAAGATGTTGCAGGTCGTCATAGAATATTTTTTGGGTCATTACACAGAATGACCTCATTAAACTAATTACACAAGTCATTTAGTCTCTCCTCCTCTGGGACTCTACATGACCTGATTCAAGCGCCAAATGAACAATACCAGCTTATACAAACTGACTGTAGCTGTGCACAGACTGACCTTTGACCCTGTCAGATTAAGGTAACACAGCATGACATCACATATCCTCAGCCTGAGTTTTACTTGAATATCAACTGTTCATGAGTCTTTCTCACAGAGCGCTATAGTTTCTCATTACATAACATGTCATGTAAATATTTTTGGAAAGTGTGTTATTCAGTGTGTTTACATTTTAAAGGGACATCGTGTTACCATTGTGGCAACCTCACAAGGTTTCTATCCCATATCAGCCTGACATACAGTCAGTTTTCACACATCAAACACAACTTACATCTTAACAAGTGACATTCTCTTAGTCAAATATTGGAAATAAAAATAATGTAAGATGTCAAATCTGCCAGTACCGGTGCCAAACTGCTATTTATAATGAACTTGTCCTGATATCCAATCCCAGGTGGTTTCACAGCAATTCACACTTTAATCCGTGTCACTCTCGGTCTAACACGACTGCCATATGATCTTAGTGACTCATGCATGAAATAAAGGTGTGAACATCCCTCTTCGATGAGAGCTGAGACTTGTTATAGGCCAAATAAGTCCAGTAGTTGATGATTTTGGACTTCTAGATGTGGATTCTCTATTTAGCATCTAACCTATAGTATATCATGCCGCTCTCTCTCCCTTTTGTCCCTCTTTCTTCCAGGCATGAGCTCTCCGGGAGGCCGGGTCCTCTCCGAGGAGCAGTTCAGCTGCTCCATCTGCCTGGAGGTGTTCGTGGAGCCTGTCTCCACCCCTTGCGGCCACAGCTTCTGCAAGGCCTGCCTGCAGGGCTACTGGAACCACAGCAAGAAGTTCTCCTGCCCCATGTGCAAGAAAAGCTACCCCAAAAAGCCAGAGATGAGCGTCAACAGGGTCCTGGCTGAAATCTCCTCCCAGTTCCAGGGGCTGATGATGGCTGGAGGAGCAGGAGGGGCCGCGGGAGCCGGGGGAGCCGGGGGAACTGGGACAGCCTCTCGAGGATCCACACTGAATCTGAGCTCAGATTCAGGCCACGGGGGCCCTTCAGTGCTTGACACCGGGGAGTTCGCCCGGGCCGGGGAGGTCCCCTGTGATGCCTGTATTGGGAGGAAGTTAAAGGCGCTCAAGTCTTGTGTAAACTGCCCTGGATCATTCTGTGAGACCCACCTCAGACATCATAAAAAGGTCAGTTGTTTGCTTTTTTAGGGTTATTGCACAGTATCTGTTTTCTTCCTCCTGGGAAATACCTCATTTCATATTGTAAGACTTTTCTTTACTGTACAAAGCAGACTCACAGAATGTGGTTAAGGGTCTTGCTTAAAGGTAAATCAGTAGCGTTGGATGAGGGAGCATTTGAGGATTTCGCTTAACTAGATTTCCTTCCATGTCTGGGGATCTAGTAAACCGCAGTCCTGGGTTTGTTATGCTTACATTTGCCCATTCAAATTCACGGCTCTCTCGTCCTCCATGCACTAATTCGCAGGTAAAGTCTCTGACGTCTCATCGTCTGATCGAACCCACCTTCCACCTGGAGGAGAAGATCTGTAAGAAACATGAACGTCTTCTGGAGGTCTACTGCCGCACCGACCACACCTGCATCTGCACGGCCTGCGCTGAAACGTCACACAAATCCCATGAAATCGTCTCCGCTGACCACGAGTGGAAGAAGAAGATGGTGAGCTCATCTGTACCCACTTATTACCACCAATCCTATATTTTTTTGCTTGTATACAAGTGTGAAAATCAACTATAATTCAATTAACAAAACCAAAAAAAAATTTAATGAAACGGTGTGTTCAAAATCAGATTTTCTTGAAAATATTTACAGAGTAATCTGGGAAAGAAGAGGTCAGAGCTGAAACATTTGATCAAGGAAAGAGCCAAGAAACTGGAGGAAATCAAACAATCCATCAAGGTCATCAAGGTGAGTCCAGTGAAGGCTTGGTCTGCTAAGAACCAACACCTTGCCTGTGAGAGTGTGTGTGTGTGTGTGTGTCAGTACAGCCCAGGCATTTGAAAGTGTTGGTGTCAGTTTTCAGTGAGTATCAGCCTTTTTTTTAAATGATGCCTACAGCTCCTTTTTGATTAACTCCACATCAACAATTTCATGGAAAAAACAGAAAATAAAATGTAAATTGATCTCTTCAAGAACTTTGCTGATATATTATTGATACTTTTTTTGTGTCCAAATTAGACATTAGATTGATGTTAGAAAATCAGTGTAGTATCGGTCAAATTATAAAATACATATCTTATCAGAAGTGGATGACACTGACTCACCTACTTCATAGTAAATCACTACTTTGTGATTCACTGAAATTTATTCCATTTCAACCGGATCTTAATCATTCATGTCTTATGTTTTAAATTCTGTTTGACCAGCAGTCTGTTGTATTGCTGTTGTCATTTCCATCCCATATTAAATATTTGCCTAGTCCACTCTGATGTTGCACTCTTCATGTGCTGAAGCTCAAAGGCTTTATTTACACTTCAAGCAGCTCTCTAATCCATACAGACGCATAAAACGTGGGTAGCCTGTTGCTCAAGGGCACTCTGACAGGACTCAAAGCTGTTGGTGGGATGACCTTTCAGTTACAAACTCTTATCTCTGTTTACCTCGGCTTCCTTGGAAAATCTACAAAATATTTGGACAGGACCTTTCTCATACTGTACCACTCATGCTCTGCGGTAGTGGAGAAGACGGCCTGCTAATTCTGTTTGTTGTTCTTTCGGGTATATAGACGCAGATGCATGTCTGAGGCCGTCCAACCGGTGTGACCAGTGTAGACATTTCCCTTTAGTTTCCCACACCCTGTTTTTACCTACTGCCTCATGACAGTATGAACCTCAAACATAAAGGATTAAATGTCTTGGTTTGTGTGACTGAAAGAATTGTAATTGTTGTTGTAATATGGCTAAACTGCTATTGAGGCTTTGGATCATTTTCGATAACAATCCAATTAATGAGTGTGCCAAATGAGTAAAATTAGAGACCTTTTCTACACATATTTTTTGTACAATAACAAATTAGAAACATGATGCTGACTTTTGATTTTTCAGAAACTAGAGGACATTATAGCTAAAGCTTTCAGATAAGCAAACATTTCTACTCCTGGTAGTTGGTTTCCTGCTTGATGACATGTTTATCTGCTTTTAAGAATACAAAGAGGATTCAGTTACCAAAGGGTTGACTATCAAGATGTCCATATCTGTGTGTGTGTACTGTATAAACACGACTGCAACACGATGTGCATGTTGTCGTGTGGGTCCATCTGCATGCTACAAATACTTGTAGATATGGAGACAATGACACATCACTTAATTCTTTTGAATCTTTGGGATTAAATTATGGTCAAACAATGCAAAACACTTCATTAGTTTACAGAATATTTTTGCACTTTTTGCCAGAGAGTAAAAAAAAACTAACTGGCAATCATAGAATAATGTTGAAACCCACTCGGGGGTAAGTTTAAGATGAAAAGCTTAGTGGTTTCCTGTACCAGACTGGGGGAAAACACAGTAACCTGTTTGTCCAGTTGCACAAGCAGCAGACAGTAAATCACTCAGGAGACATTGGACAAAAGGAGCAGTGATTACTGACATTACCGCATTTCACAGGTTCATTTGTTAGAGGCTAATGTGTTTCGAAGGTTTTATTTGGGGCCTAACCCTGTCAGTCAGTAATTGAGAGGGAAAGAAATCAGGCGAGACAGAGATATGGGATTTAGACGGTAGACGCTTGAAGAGAAGGCAAGTTTATTTATATAGTACGGAAGCCGAGAACGGCCGTACTTGCAATTATATTTTTTAATGCCGTTATCTCAGGATCACGAGTTAATTATTTCGTGATCTTGAGATAACAAAGCTCATTTTCTCGTGAAATGGGTTAATTTATCTCATTATCTCGAGAAAACAAAAGGCTGATTTCTCGAGATAATGAGATAACAACTTGTTTTCTCGAGATCACA
This sequence comes from Thunnus thynnus, assembly GCF_963924715.1. NCBI lineage: Eukaryota > Metazoa > Chordata > Actinopteri > Scombriformes > Scombridae > Thunnus > Thunnus thynnus. The sequence goes on from NC_089538.1 coordinate 18,177,246, forward strand.
GGATAATTATGGAGAACTCGAAAATGAGAGTCTGGTTCATTTGATCACGGCTGATTTCAGCCTTCAAGATGGCTGTCATGACTGTCAAGGAGGATTCATCCCTAATTCGTCAAAGGATTTATAAAAGCAGTGAGGGGTTACTATAAGCCTTATTAATAAATGACTTATTATCTCCATATATATTTGTACATCCACATTTTTGAGACCGTTTTTGGTAAATAACTTTTAATGAATAAAATATGACAGAAAATATCAGAAAAACAGATATATTTATAAGTAAGAAGAGGAAATAACCTTTTGTTTTCTCATGATAATAATAATGAAATAATTAACTAGTGATCTCAAGATAACGGCGTTAAAAAAATAACTGAAAGCGCAACCGTTCTTGGCTTCCGTAGTATAGCACTTTTCAACATCAAGGAATCAAAGTTCTTTACATGAGACATAAAAAGACATAAAAATATGAGTTAAATAAGACAGAAGATAAAAATAAGATTGAATAAAAATAAAATATACAGTGAAGTTATGAGGCATTGCAAATGAATGGTTCCTAATTCAATTTCATAAAAGTCAATGGCCAACAAAAATGTTTTAAATTTCAATTTGAAGCACACCTCAGGTTTTCTGGGAGTTGGCTCCAGATATAAGGTGCATAAAACTTTTAACTGGCTAGACATAGATCAGGTGAGATGCAGTTGAGGTGCACAATTTAAATACTGGGTTACCCTCAGAAGTGATAAATATTAAAAATAAAATACAAGATAAAATACATTTCAGCTTTTGCTTAGACAGCAGTCAATGAAAGATCAATCCAGGGAGGTGCTGAGTGGTAATTAATAAAATATCATGCAAATTGTCCTTCAGATATGTTCAAAAATCTAAAATTGTACAGTAAGTCCTTAAATCTTTAGTATGTATAAAACATTTAAAGTGTAACTACAGTAATTTAGTATTAGACTTCCATAAAGTAGGGGGCCTCACAAGAGACAGATAATAACAGAAAATGGTAAAAATCAAAGCATCAGAGGCAAAATATTTAGATTTTTTGCTCTCTAGTAATTGTCAATCTCCAAAAAAACACAGTACCTGACATTTCCCATAATGGCAGCTCAAAGGCAGCTTTTCAACTGGTCAATGCGGAAATATATTTTAAATTTGAAGTCTCCGAGCCTCAACGCAAGTTATTTTCTCAGACTTAAAAAATCTCCCTAATAAATTTATAAAATTTGCATAGTTTTGCTAACAGGCTCAAATTTAGTATATCATGTAACCAAGAAAATTTGATGAATTTCCTACTTTTTACTTGGTCTTGAAGAAAGTTGGTCTTGACCTTGTCTTGGGGCCCTTTTGGAGCTTACATTTGCTTCAATTTGCACTTAGTGGTCTTGACAGCTATGGTGCATAGTCACCTTAACCTCTCCTCCCCTGTCGCCTTCTTTGCAGGCCAGTGCTCAGAAGGAGTTGGAGGAGAGCTGGCAGGTTTACGCCGAGCTGCAGCGCCTGGTGGAGCAGAGTCAGGCAGAGCTGGTGGAGCTGATCGCCACACGCCAACGTGAGGCTGAGCGTCACGCTCAGGAGCTGGCCCGAGGTTTGGAGAACGAACTGAGCCAGCTGAGGAGGAGGAGCAATGAGCTGGAGGCCTATGCACAGACCCAGGACAAAGTGGTCTTCCTGCAGGTAATACAGTACATCCTTTCAGGTCACATAACACTGACTATTATTTAAGAGTTTTCTTTTTCAGTTTCAAGAGCTGTCACATTTGGAACCAACAGGAAATGATTCAAGCCTTGTGTCTTTTCACTTTTTTTTCAGCAGCTGGTCACCATTTCTATTATATAATGTTTTTGATATAGTAGTATACTATACTACTATATAGCCTTTAATAGTTTAAATCAACAGCATCCTCAAATGCCAACTTTAAAAATGCATGCTTGAATTTTAAGTATTATTTCATTATTCATTTTTTTCGGTGTGTAACCTAGATACTCAAAACACACTTAGTATGCATTTGGGACACAGCAAAGGAGAACATTTTCAGAGACTGAAGCTAAACACATTACTGTGTAAGCCATGTGTAACACCTAAATGAAAATAAATGTGCTTTAACAGACTACTGGCTTTTATAGTAATGTTACTGACCTGTACTTGCAGACCGACACTATATATTTTTGAAAATATAATTATCTAGCCGTAATGTTTACACAGCTAATTATCCATAGTTGCACCAGCTGTAGTTGCAAGGAGATTTGTGACACAACATCAAAAGCCTCTATGAACAGAGCCAGCTGTTGTGGAAGTTCCCCTTGTGCATTTATCCTGGACTGTTTATCTGGATAAAATGTTGATTCTCTCTCATATGAAAGATGTCTTTGAAGTAGATGAATTTTTCCAGATAGTACTGTAGGAAGGGGAAGCAAAGGCATATGGCCTTGCATACCCAAATACAGTGTTTGGAAGAACAAAGCTACAGCAAGAGTAAGACTGGATTTTGAGTTGTGTTTTTCCTTGCGGACACACTGGTCTTTATCTGTGACTTTTTTTTCTGTTGACAAAAATGTGCTCATCTGCACCTCATCATCTGCTAAAAGTTCTTTGATTTTCTTGTCAAACTGACAATGTGCAGAGAGCTCTGTGTTGGTTATCTGCATTACAAGATTTAGATTTACAGAGACAGGCAGCAAATTTATAAATCTGCACACTATCAAGAGCCCATATATTTGTATAAATCAATAAGTCGGTACTGAACTAAGTAACATCTATTTTTCAAACCTCTTATTCATTCTATACCATAACCTTTCTCCTCCACTTCCTGTAGAACCTGGTGACGCTGCAGCCCCCTCCTGAGCCCACTGATTGGTCGGCGGTGAGCATCAACACTGACCTTTATCTGGGAACCATCCGCTCCTCCGTCAGCAGCCTCATGGACAAGTTCCAAGAGGAGCTTAAAAGATTGTATGGGAAAGGTGAGGGAAGCCATAGCCAGAGTTCATTTCTCACACAATTTTCAATAGATTCGCAGATTTTTGAAAGACTCACTCTGTCCATAAATTTAGTAGTAAATACACAAGAATTTCTTTGTGTAGTAACTTAGTGATAACGTGCAGACTCCCAAGACAAAATGGACATTACATGAACATGTGGTCACATCCAATAATACCAATAAAGATGTAAAGAGTTGAATGAAACATTTGATTTTGTTAAAATAACAAAAACTAAACATCATAAGATTAACATTAGCAGTATTCATTACAGTGCTATTGTACTGGATTACATGTTCATGTTATTTTGTATGACCAAATGTCACACACTTAATTTTGTACCAATTTTACAAAAGACTAGTAAAATGCATTTTTCCAACAATTTGTATTTTTAAAAAACCATTGTACTGTCCCTTCTTATGTGATATGTCATATTACATGTCTAATTGCAAAAAATATATAAGATTTGGAAGCAAGAATAATATCCAAAATGTCCAAAGTGATATATTAAAACTTAAAAATCAACCACATCCAGTTGGGTGCTAAATATACAGTAAAATCCATCTCTCCTTGTCCAATTTCAACAACACTTCCTGTGTAAAATCCAAAACAGGGATATGTAGGTCACTACAAGCACTTTGAAATAGAAAAGTGACTCATCATTCTCCAACAACCCCCCCCAGACACTCACACGTTCACACATACAAGATGGCTGGACAGATGGAGATAGTGTTGATTCCACAGTTCATCCATTTGGAATCAATGGGGAGGCGGCAGCAGAGGGCTGACTGACAGCAGCACATGTCTTGAGCACTTAAAGCTCTGGCTTAGATCTACATGTTTACCACCCACACGTGCCATCTGCTTCGACTTTGACTCTTCAGCTGTATGACTTACTCTCTCTCTCTATTTCTGTGTTGCTTTCTCTCCCTCTCAGAACTGCGGAAGGTGCAGAACTACTCAAGTGAGTAACACTTCAAGTTTATCAGCTTGGTGATATTATATTGGTGGTTTCAATCGGGCATGACACTTCTAATAAGTGTTGTTGGAAGAGAGTGTGTTTGGCGATCTTGGACAGTGCAATCAAAGCTTAATATGAGTTTCAGTTCTTGTAAATGGCCACAAGATGACGCCACATTCTCACAGTACAGACAAGATGAATCCAGTTAGCCAGTTAAAACCTTTCTAACCATTTAGTGATTACAAACTGTGCGGCCAAACATTACTCAAACCCACATTCTGGTAGTTCTAGTAGTAGTCGGATCTTGCAGCTATCCCCAAATTTCCAAATATGTCAAAATTTGGGGAAATGACAATAAAATGCATTTAGAAGAAGCCTCAAACTGGACTTTCAGTGTGTTTACATGCATGTAAGTTAACAGGTTACAGTTGGCTTTCTCCAGACAGCTGATTTTCTTAACTGTCATGTAAAAGAGAAACCTGGTTACTATAGTCAGGGTAGGGGATTAGAGAAAACCAGATTTTCCAGGTAGATTTCTCCTGGAGAACGGGGGTTTCCCTGCCATGTATACACATATCCAGGTTTCTAATTAGCTTTTTAAAAGTGCGCATGTGCATAATAAACGACTGCTGACAGGGAAAGTACAGTGCAGAGTGGCTGGATAGATCATTTTACACGAAGTGATGGGTCCTCACATTTAAAATAAACCCATCCAAAGTTAAAACTAATGCTGTGAGAGTAGGAGCAAGCTCAGTGATGAAGGGGTCAAAGAGTGCCAAGTTCACTGTCACATTTTTGTTTTGGGTGAAATTCAGTTTTACAGTCCAAAGGACAGCATTAGTTGGGGTCAAATAATCATCTAAGGAGTTCTGAAATCAAATCATGAACTATAACAGGCACATTTTTGACAGTCATGATGTGAAGGAATCACTGCATCAAGCATACGTGTTCTGACACCGAAAATCCATTATTGTGATAGTAAAAAATGTCATTCTTCTGCTCTTCTTTTTCCTGGCCAGGTGAGGTGATTTTAGACCCTGGTACTGCCCAAAGGAACCTGGTTGTGTCCGACGACGGTCGCCAGGTGAGGTATGAAGAACGCAAATCCTCTCACTCCGAAGGCCCGAAACGCTTCAGCCCAGCCCTCTTTGTCCTGAGCAGAGAGGGTCTCAACTCTGGACGCCACTACTGGGAGGTGGATGTGGGGCGTAAGACAGCCTGGACGCTCGGCATGACCCGTGCCTCGGCCCGCCGCAAAGGTGAGATCAAGCTGAGTCCAGAGGGAGGATACTGGTGCCTGTGGCTGAAGAACGGGGAGGTGAAGGCTCTGGCATCGTCCCGTGTGCCTCTACCGCTGCCTTTCCAACCCCACAAAGTGGGAATCTACTTGGATTATGAAGGAGGCCAGATCTCCTTCTATGACGTGAAGGCACGCCTGCATCTCTACACCTTCATAGACAACTTTAATGAGAGTCTGTACCCTATCTTCAGTCCTTGCCTCACCCAGGATGGGAAGAACTCCTGTCCTCTCATTATAACCCCTGTTAAACACGCCTGACCTGACACCACACATATAGCTTTAGGTTAGAAAAGAAAAGGTTTGGTTGTAAAGTGCAGACATTTTTAAAAATTTTGAACAGGTGATTTTGTCCTGTAGTTGGTGTTTCTAAATGAAGCAACGTCATGACAGTTTCCTTTGTTTGCAAAGCACTTTACTTCAAACAAATTCCAATCTCATGAAAGCTAAAAAAGGAAACTATTTTGCATTTTAAAACGACACACTGCAAAATTGAAACAGTCAGGTTATGACATTTTCTCAATAAAAAATCTGGTCCAATATATATCCTACTGTATTGTGACTGTTTTAAAGCAATAAAAAAGCATGCATTGTATTACTAGTGTGTGTTTAGGTCAATGGAAACCAAAATGTAACATTGATGGTACTTTATTGACTGACTACATATTACACTGACGTCAATTTACAATTTTGTTACTCAAATGTCACAAGTAGCCAACTGTTTCTTCATACTGTAAACTCTGAAATTGTATATAAAAAAAACAAGACGTAGATCATAGTGCGAAAACATGAGAAGGACTAGCGAGAATTTCTACAAAGGTCAAGTTTTGATCGGGGGTTCTCACTTTGTGCAGTTGGACATGATAAGGAGATTTGTTAATCTTGAGTGATGCTACAGCTTTGGCACTTTTCCTTACAATTTAAGTCTTTGTTTAACTGTATCAATAAGGCTTTGGAGACTTTACAGATTAAAGCAATGAAGTTAATATATGCACATTTAATTTCTAGCAGTTTAGGCTTGCCTGGGGAGCCAAAATGAAAGATTTTTGTACGTACTGTAGTGTAGGACCATGACATTGTTTGAAACAGGCCTTTTTAAAAACATATCATGGACACAGGATTGTTTTAAGGACCATGAAGCTATGTGCTGTATTTTTTATATGAAATGATTGCTTTTGTACCCTCTTCCTGAATGTATTCAATAAACATGATCAGCCACAAAAAATAAATTTTATCTTGATTATTTTTTCCAACTTTCAATCAAGGGGAGAACAAATGGTTTAGCTTCTGAACAGGCTCTGAAACTAGAAGGGACTTAGTTGTCATTCTTAAGAATGTTTCAGGGTTTTAAACCCAAACTCCTGAAGAGTACATCGAAGTATTTGACTGGCGGTAGAAGGAAATAAATACATTATAATGTAAGTTCCTGGAAGGCTGGAGTCTGCAACGAATCAGTCAATCAACTAATAAATTATTCAATCAACAGTTTTAAACATGTAGTCCAGCAAAGACGATACGAGTTAAAAATGAATAAGAGAGACGTTAAAAATGGATGGTAAGAACAGTACAGTACACTAAAGTAGCCTTAAAATTCCAAGTAAGTGAAGCTCAAAATGTTTTTGTTGACATTTCAAATCACACAAATTTCAGATTTTAATGCTTTTAATAAAACGTTTAACAAACTATAACCTCAAAAATAAACTCTGACTCAAAATCAGCTGACCTGAAATAACACCGACAATTCTAGTATTGCAGGGCTGCTGCACTTTACGGTGTTTTGTTGTCCACCTTCTGTATTTGACCCAAGCTGCACGGCTGGTAAAGTCATTTCTCTTGGAGCTCAGAGGGCCAAGGCCAGGGAGTATAAATTTGTATCTGGGGTAAAAGGAGAGGGAGGGAGGGGGGTATATTTTGGGTCTTAGGTGAGCGTGTGTTAGTTGGGGGGTTGGGGGTTTGGGGGGTTGGAGATGGCAGTGGTTACAGTCTGTCTCATGTGTCAGTGTACAGCAGAGCCTCGAGGCAGCTGCTCTCTGGTGAGTTTCCCCATATCTCTTCTTTTGCTGTCTCTCCTCACTTTCTCTTTTCATTTCCATGCTGTCACATATGCTTTTCAACGCACTTATAAGTCTCTTTAGGGGGTGTTGTTTGTATTTTGAATTTTTTAAAATAGTGTTTGGCTGCCTAAGAGCTGTGACCTGAATATTTTTTTCTGTTGCAGTCAGTTCAGTAGAGATTGAGAAATTTCTTGAAAAAAAACAGCAGTGACAAGTCTGTATTCTTTTGGAGCTATGAGGTGTTTAAATGTGATAAAATCATCCAGACAAGTCCATGTTCTTGTTTAGAGCAGAGAAGTAGTGCAAGGAGTGTCACTGGCTAGACCAATATTTTTGGAAAGATGTTAATCTTGTCTGCCATGAATACCTAGGCCTCAAGCAGAGAGGTGCCTGCGTTAAAAGTCAAACTCACTTACAGCTCCACATGCTGCTAGTGTGCTAATTAAAAAAGCTTAATATATTTAGCTTGAGATCAAAATAAAGATGCAAATGTGTTTTACTTAAAAAGTAAATGTCTGATGTTAAAGCTTCTAAGTCTGAAATAACTTAGTAGAAACCAACCTTAGCAGATAGTGCAGTATAGTAATGGCAAAGAAATGTTTGATATAATTTAGAAACAATGTCACCATTATGTAGTTTGTCCATCAGGGGGCACTAATAAGTTTATTTTTCAACTGCAATGTGTCTCACTCAGTACACATCTAGGTCACAATACTGTCCAGAAAGAACTATATTTAAGGGATCCTTATCAAAAATCATCATCATCATCAGATTTTAAAAAAACCCTCAAATATGGATTGGCTTCAGAAATCAGTCAAGCTCAGTGGAATAAACAAAAATAAACAGTCTGACAACACTCCCCAAAGACTCACAGGGGCTCATTTATTGAAAAAAAAAGTAAAACAATAATAAAAAAAAGGTTTAGCTTTCCATAACTAAAATTCTAGGTAATCTGAATATATTTTAAAAAAAAACCTTTGGCTTTAATTTGACACTATAAATGAGTCCCGTCATGCTTTGCTCAGCAGATTTGCATGCAAATGACCCTAAGTGAAGAAACATCATCTAACCCTACTGACCTCGATATCACAGCAGGTTTGATGCCCCATTCAAAGGCTGGTTGTTTGAGCTGAAAATGACCCTGCCTCTCCGCCGTGTAGGAATGGCAACCACTGGGAACCTTTCTGAAGAGCAGGTGCACTGCTCCATCTGTCTCGACGTCTTCACCAATCCCGTATCCATCCCCTGTGGACACAACTTCTGCCAGAGCTGCATTCTGGGATACTGGAAAACCAGCCCTTTGTATCAGTGTCCTATGTGCAAGAAGTCCTTCTACAAAAGGCCCGATATTAGCGTTAACACTGTCCTGAGGGAAATCGCAGAGCAGTTCAAGGAAATCAGGGTTAAAAGTGTAAAAGGGAACTTGAGCAAAGAGGAGGAGGAGGAGGGGAAAGTGGAGAAAGAAAAGAAGTGGACAATGGAGAGACGGAAAAAGGAGGATGAAGAGAAGCTTTTGGAGAAAGATCAGAAGAAGCAGCTTCTGGAGGAGCTGAAGCAGAAGCAGGAGGAGGAGAGGAGAAAGAAAGAGGCGTCAAAGGAGAAACCAGGAGAGAAGAAGCCACCGCCAGAGGATTTACCACCGCTGATTCCCCGAGGGTCAGCCACCAAAACTTCCTCTCTGCCATCACCATTGTTCGAGGCATCAGCTCAAACATCACGCCCACAATCACCTCCAATCCCTCCTTCTCCAGCTCCTCAAGCCTCACCTTCACCTACTTCCTTTTCGCTCCTACCTTCTTCCTGGGAGGAGGTCCTGTGTGATGTTTGCCTAGGGGAAGGCAGGCCGAAAGCGGTCAAATCCTGCCTCGTATGTCTGACTTCCTACTGTGAGGAGCATCTAAAATCTCACACTGCCAGGTTCACGAAGCACAAGCTGATGGAGCCTGTCGCAAACATGGAGGACAGGATGTGTCCTAAGCATGAAAGGCTGTTGGAGCTGTTCTGTAAGAAGGATCAAACCTGTGTGTGTGTACTCTGCACTGAGACAGACCACAGGGCGCACTACACTGTCCCTGTGGAGCGAGAATGGACAGAGAAAAAGGTGAGACAGATTTGCTAAAATCCACATATACAGGGTTAAGGTTTAGTCAGGCAAATATTTCTCAGAGGTAGAGTAGCTTCAAGCTAGAAACCTCAGTGGGGAGAAGATTTGAAAGAATTCTACCATAAATGTGCAAGACAGAAAAAATTTAAGTCCCAATATTCATTTCTCAAGTTTTGAAACAAGTTTTGAGGCTTGAAAATGAATGAAAAAGCAAGAAAAAAAAAACTCCCAGATGACAGCAATAAATACATTGTGAATTGGATATCTCAAGGTGAAACATTTCCAGAGTTTAAAAGAATAGCTTGACATTTAGGTAAAAATTCTTGCCAAGAAAAGTTTCATACCACTCTCATGTCTGTACAGTAAATATGATGCTATAGCCAGCAAATGATTAGTTTAGCTTAGCATAAAGACTGGAAACAGGGGGAATCAGCTAGCCTTGCTCTGTCCAAAGGCAACAAAGACTGCCTACTTGCACTGTTAAAGATCACGAACATGTTACATTGTCTTGTTTGATCCATACCAATCTCCAGACCCCTTTTCTGTGGCTAGAAGACGGCACTGTGGTGACCTGAAAGTACCTACTGTAGCTAGTTTTCTATGTTCAGTTTAGTTTGTATCTACATTATGTATTTAGTTTGTATGTAAGGCAATGTCCAAACTAACCTTGCTGAATTTGAAAATGCGTCTTTTCTAAGTTTTGGCCTTCTGTCCAGACTTAGCCAGAATTTCTCAAACTCATAAATGGCCTTATGTTGTAATATGGACAATATGGAGTTTTCCACAACTATGCTCTCACAGAAACAGCCAGCCAGTTGTCTCGGTAATTGCCATCATACAGCCAATCATGAAACACAAGTGTGTCATTGTTGTTAAAGTAAGCTAGGTAGCTACCTTGCTAATTTTACGAGATTGAACCTTGAGTTTTAAACTAATTTGTAGGCTCCTCTATAAACCTGTGGTTCAATGACTCTATGCAGTCAATTCCAGAGTTTAATCCAAGAAAAACGTTATTTATTAATCTCAAATGTAAATTATAAGACTGTCGGCCAATAGCAGGGACCACCACATATACATCAAACTGCTCTATAGCCCATATCAGCCTCTCTAAAAACACAAGTCTTCCTGTTCCCACAAGTAAATAATTGAAAACTGTAAACTGAAGATCAAGAATATTCATCCATGTCGAATCATCAGCGTTGTTTATGTGACATTCTGTTGTGTAGGCACAGCTGAAGAGGACAGAGATAGATGTCCAGCAAATGATCGAGGAGAGAGTGAAGAAGGTGGAGGAGATCAAACACTCTGTGGAGCTCAACAAAGTGAGTGAGCTAGTGCACAAAGTCTCTAATTAGCATCAGTGATCGTATTTACACACACATAAATATTTACAATAGAGTTTTATATTGTATTTCTATTTCATTTTGAGCACTATGACACTATGGCTCGATGAAACACTCTCTGATTTCAGGCTAGCGCTCAGAGAGAGATCGAGGACAGCATGCAGGTCTTCTCAGAGCTGGTGCGCTCCATCCAGAGGACTCAGGCCGATCTGGTTTTGGCCATAGAGGAGAAGCAGAGGCAGACAGAGAGATGGGCCGAGAACCTTATCACAGAACTGGACCAGGAAATCGCTGTGTTAAAAAGGAGGAATACAGATCTGGAAAACATGGCTCGTACAGACCATATTCACTTCTTGAAGGTGAGAGAGCATTTTGTTTTAATGAACAAAGTTCACTTCAAAGTTAAATCTAAGTTTCATATTTGAGCTTTGGCCCTCAAACGGGCCAGGAAAGGGTTCTTATATTGTTAAAATACCATTTGGAAATTAAACTTATTTCCATTTCATGTCTTGTACTGTATCCCTGTAGAGTTTCCCGGCTCTTAGCACTACACCATCTGTGAAAGACTGGTCTGAGACCAATGTTCCCACTGCCATGTGCATAGGCATGATCAGGAGATCTGTGTCCCAACTGGAGGCAACACTGAATGAAGTAATCGAAAAACTGGCAGAAAGTGGTAGGATTTCCTTTAACAAATCCATATATCTTTTATATGTTTCTGTTCATTTTGATTTAAAATTGAAAGCATCACCTGAAGAAGCTGAATAAAGATACTTTTGTCTTTTGTTTTTTACAGAGACCAAAAAGATTCTGAAATATTCAGGTAATTTTTTTTTTTTTTTTTTGGATTTGGTTTAATTTTTTTCATCCTCTCAAAATACTCCAACTAAATACATCTTTTGTTATGTTTCTGCAGCGGATGTCACTCTGGACCCTGACACAGCAAACCCGTGGTTGCAGCTTTCTCAGGACAGACGTCAGGTGAGACACCTGGGTGCATGGCAGGACCTCCCTGACCACCCTGACCGCTTTGACACGGTGGTCATTGTCTTGGGCCGTGAGGGCTTCACCTCAGGAAGACATTTCTGGGAAGTCCAGGTGGGAGACAAGGATGACTGGTACCTGGGCGTAGCCAAGTCTTCTGTCAACAGGAAGGGTAGGATCTCTGTGAGCACCACCCATGGCTACTGGGCTCTGGCCATGAAGAAAGGCCAAGGGTACCGGGTGTCAACATCCCCGCCGGTACTGCTCACCCTCGACTCCAAGCCCAAGCAAGTGGGTGTGTACGTGGACTACAAGGAGGGCCAAGTGTCATTTTATGACATGAGAGCTCGGACTCATATTTACACGTTCAAAGATACATTCACGGAGAAGATTCTGCCCTTTTTCTACCTGTACTGCTGCGACAAAGCCTCTGATACCTTTGTGATCTGTCCTGCGAATGAGAAGAGCCCGATCAAGCAAAGTTAAGGACAAGTTTTAAAATAAAACGACACACAAAAGAACTGGAAAACCCTTATGAAAATGCAAACAGACTTTATTTTGAAATCCAGTGTTTTGTGTATATTTATTACATGTATAGCATAGCTCAAAAAATATGTTAATTGTACATCTTATGTATTCATATTAGCTCATGGGGGTTCCACAAAAGCCTTAATGGGATAGTTTGACATTTTGGGTAATACACTTGTTAGCTTTCTTGCTAAGACTTAGATGAGAAGCTCAATAAGCTGTCGAATATGAAGCTACTGTCTGCAGTAGTTAGCGGTTAGCTTAGCTTAGCATAGCATGAAGACCAGAAACAGCAGATGGAAAGATCGATACCTCCTTCATGTTTGTGTATAGAAAATCTAACTCTCAGCAAGAACACAAATGTCCCAAGCTAAAGTTAAAAGAAAGTAATAGTAGTTTTTTCTTTAATGATGTTTTGATGGTTTAATGATTGCATGCTAATTTTTATGTGACTGATGCTGCAAAGGTTGTTGAAGATAAGTGTGCCATGATTTAGAACAATAAATGTCTCAAATATTGCCAAATCTCACTATTTCTGGCTTCATGGACTTTTCTAAGTTTCATTTCAGTAAAATGAGGTCACTTGAACACACCCACTAAAGTGACTGGAGCTGCCTCAGCTTCTCTAGGGCTGGTCTTTATTTTTATTTCCATGCCAGAGATGATGAGTGTTGTATTGTTTGTGGTGCCATAATTACCGTGTTCCATCTTGCATGTGAAAGTCGGTTCGATCCTCAGAATTTACCGTAGAACTACGAAGCGTAAGGTGAGTTATATTTCCAACACTTTTTACTGTTTGTTACATGTTTGCTATTAAAAAACACATCTGTAAGAATGTACAGTAGTGTGTGATTAAGATGTGCAAACCGCAAGTTGATTCACATGAAAGTGAGTCACTGGGCGGGTCGGGACTCGGGACATTAAAAAACAACCTAAAAATAGACTTGGTTCAAAAGACATTTTTGGCATATTTTGTAGTTTTTATGTCTGTATTCAGTGCAAGACAAAACCATGGTGGTAAGGGTTGCACGTGATGTAAAAAAGACCCAAAATATAAAACATATAAATTACCTTTCGTCCTGCAGAGAGCCATAATGTCATCATTCAGTGTCCTCAACTCATTGCCAAAGGATCATTTCCAGTGTCCAATCTGTCTGAATGTCTTCAGCGACCCGGTCACCACACCTTGTGGTCACAACTTCTGCAAGACCTGCCTCAGCGAGCACTGGGACAACAGTGAGTTGTGTCACTGTCCGACATGTAATAAAAGATTCTACATCAAACCTGAGATCTCCACAAACGCGGTCATTGACGAGATTTCGGTCCAAATAAAGAAGAGAAAAGTTGAGACACTGGAAAGCGCTGATGCGCCATGGCAGGTGAAGTGTGATGTGTGCTCTGAAGTTAAGTTCAAGGCCCTCAAGTCATGCCTGGTGTGTCTGACGTCATACTGTGAAGCCCACCTGGAGCCTCACCAGAGAGTACCCTCCCTGATGAGACACAAGCTGATCGACCCGGTGGAGAACCTGGAGGAGAGGATGTGTGTGAAGCATGAGAGGATGCTGGACCTTTTCTGCAGGGGTGAAGAGGTGTGCATCTGTCTGCTTTGCAATGAGACAGACCACAAACACCACGAGACAGTGCCTGTTGAAGAAGAAGGGGCTTTACAGAAGGTAAGAAGAACTCCAAATGAGAGAATGTCTGGTTTATGCCCTTTTAAAAATCTTTTAATTCTATATTTTTAGGAAAATATTGAGTCCAAAAAAGCTAAGATCCAAACAATGATTGAGGCCAGACTGGAAAAAATAAAAGAATTTACGGATTCTTCTGAAATGAGGAGAGTAAGTACTGAGAACATTTTGTACAAGTGTAATTTAACAATTTATATATCAGTCCTAATGACATAGTTTCTTTACTTTATTACAGGAGAAAGCAAATAAAGAGGCCGGGGACAGTGATAAGCTGTTCAATACTCTGATGACTCGTGTTCAAGAGATGCAAACGAAAATCAATTCAAATATTCAGGAGAAGCTCCAAAAATCTGAAGAGAAAGACAAAGCGATGATTAAAGAGCTGGAGGACGAAATCACCCAACTGCAGAGGAAGCAGTCTGAGCTGGAGGAGCTTTCACAAACTGATGACCACGTTCACCTTCTGCAGGTTATTGAACACCCTCAACAGCCACCAACATACACTTAACATGCAAATAATGATCCTGTAATACACAATAGTTCAATCACTTCCTTGTTTCCCTCCCTTGCATCTTATCCTCACTCGTCAATACTTAAAGTATGCAAAAAGACCAGAAATAGTATTAATGTTCTTGTCACAAAAGTTGATGAAAAGACCTGTTTGCCAAAAATATCGTACATTTGTTAATGTTTGTTTTACATTTGTTTTTTTTTTTAATTTTTATTTTTCATGACAGTGCATCAGGATACAAAATCTGCTTTGGTGTAGATGGTTTGGTTTTATAGCCCTGTGTTACTCATGATCATGTGTTTGTGAATCATTCTAGACTTTGCAGTCCCTGAACACCCTCTCAGACGGCAAGGACTGGTCTCAGGTCAGGGTTTACTCAGACGTGTATGTGCGGACGCTGAGGAGAGCCATGTCTCATCTTGTGCACACTTTTCGTGCCGAACTGAAAACTCTGACAAACATGGGTAAGCATCTGTTTCATCAGTGAAGATGAAGTCTCTTCGTATGAGTTTCCCATAACTGAGGTGTTGTGTGTTCATATGTTACAGAACTGACAAGAATGAGACAATACAAAGGTAAGATAATAAACACACATACCTTCATTTTTTTAACTAACTGATTAAATTCAGTCATTATTACTTCAGATGAAAGCTGTGCTTGATCTAATTTTAATTTTCTCAGAGTCCGTCACCTTTGACCCAACCACTGCCGGTTGCTACCTTGTGGTGTCTGAATTTGGTAAACGTTTGAAGTACTCCAAAACTGCGAGCACCTCATCGCCTGCTGACTTTGACAGGTTTGACTGTCCCATGGTTTTAGGCAAAAAGGGCTTCACCTCTGGGCGGCACTATTGGGAAGTCAAAGTGGGCCTCAGAACCGAATGGGACATTGGTGTTGCAAAGGAAACGGTATCCAGGACGGGAACCATTGTGAAAAGAGAAAATGGCTTCTTTGCCATAGGGAAGAAAGGTGTTGAATATAAAGCTCAACGCACACCCTACACAGTTCTTAACCTGAGTCCCAGACCAAGACAGGTGGGAGTTTACGTGGACTACGAAGAAGGCCGAGTCTCTTTCTATGATGTGAATGAGAAGTTGCATATTTACTCTTTCACGGGAGAATCTTTCACAGAGAAACTGTTCCCGTACTTTTATCTGTACAGTTGGGCAAAGAAATCAGAGCCTTTGATTATTACCTCTATGGAAGATCAAGCACTTCTCTTCTCTCGCATTCGCCTCCTCACACAAGCTAAAGAATAACTAATCAGTATAAAACCGTTGTAAGGTCAAACCTCACAACTCCAAAAAGGCCTGCAATGATTGAACCTTTCAAAACTCACCACATACAGTAACGTTCTCTTTTGCTCTCCTGAAGACCTGGGCCCTCTTTAACAGCTCAAAAAACATACTTAACATTGTTTTATCAGCTTGATACTTCATGACTTTTCCTAATTATGTGTGAATTGCTTTGGAACATGATTTTGACCTGATGATATACTTCAGAACTCCACTACAGAAGATGATTCATAACCTCTGTCTGGGCAGATATGTTTAAATGCAATGGATTTTCATATGTTCTTTATCTGTGATTTGTGTTGACAGTACTTCTTTATGCAGCACTACATCTCCCAAATCCCCAATAACTCTGTTTTTACCCCAAACATATCAATATGTAGGATAAGATACTGTTTCTTTGTCCATTAATGACTTTTTGGCAAGGTCTAATAACAATGCTTTGTGTTAATTTCAGTGCATGCTCACATTGTGGCACAGTACTTTTCTACATATTGGGTTTTGATGAGATCGGAAGAACAGAAAAATTATATTTCATGGTGAAAAATGAGAAAATCTTTGCAACTATTGTTATTTTTACACATACAGGATTGAAGTCTGTGGGATCCCAAACAATGAGAAAGTAAAGTTGCGTTTCTTTCATTTTAGTATCATTCTATTAACTTGTATTATTTTTTTCTCATTGGAATAAATGTTGAATACAGCATAAACGTGTGAGTTTGCTATATTCCTAAAAAACAGACATTTGCTGCCCTTTTTTGTAGCTTCAGCTCACTTGTTATAAGGAAATGTTACAACCTGCTTTATCAGGAGTATATAGGTTTATGAGCACCCAGGAAACAACAGAAACAGAGCCGCCCTCTTTCCCAGCAGTAAAAGGTGTGTCTATACTTACAATATTCAGAAGACGAATCAACAGATAAGAGTGTAACTCAACACTGTATGAGCCTCAGGAAAGACAAGCTGGCAGTTACACAAGAAAGGTATGAGAGTTTTATATTTTAATTCTGATGCTCTGGTAAGTAAAGTTTTAATTGCTGTTGCAGTTTTTTGTGATATCAGTAACAAGCTGTGTGATGATGTTTAACTAGAAGTTATTTATAGTTATGAGCCAGTTTTAGTTGATTTACTGTAGACTGACATGTCAAAACATAAATCCACAATTAGAAATATATTTTTACTCTGTTGACACATGCAGCAATCAATGGTCCATCTTGAAACATTATTTCACTGTTACATAGAATACTGGATTCTGATTGGCCCGAATATGTGCAACGTTTTGAAATTACCACATGGCTGTGACGCAGTAATCGCGCCACTCTGACATATGCAGTCTCTGATTAATACTCATGACTTCTACTTGTTGGAGGAGGAATGGAATGTTTCATTTTATGTCAACAAAAACATTGAAAGAGTGTTTTCCCTAAAAAAACTGAAATAAATAATACTTAATAAATACTCCTTTTTAATATGGTTTTAAATATGGTGCATCCAACACCAATAAAACCTCTTACCTAACTCAGTAAGGAATTTGATTGATTGCTCTCAACCATACCATTTAACAAACTCATCCATTGCCACACACTGTATAATATATGTGTTCCCCACTGAGTGCTTTTTCTTAATATTTCTCATATGTAAATCCATTTTAAAATGTTGCCTCCCTGACATTATTGATTACACTGCGTTGTGGGTTATTTTTTGATGTCTGCGCAGCTTGTTGTTGATGACTCTTTACTTACTTGCGAAACTTGATGTTGGCCTCTATTGTCTTATAAATAATTATTAACCTGGCACCAGGGAGAGGCTTACACACAACATGCAATATGTGAACTTTTCTGAAGTAAGAAATCAAAGCAGTTCTACATACTGTAAAGAAATATAGAAAGGAGCACAAAGTTAGGCGGAGTGCTGATCTCAACTTGTTTTGGTTATAGTGAAACACATGCGGCTGCTGTTAGAACCTATAACAGCAAAACACTCTTTCACTAATAAATTTACATATGATTTACCTTTTGGGACATGGTTTTCCATAAATTACCAGCCCCCTCCTGACTCTGTACTCTGTTACCTAGCCTATAACAGTAACTTGTCACAATACCAGTCCCTGTTGGACTCAGCTCTGTGTTACCCAGGCCAATTTTAGTGACTAAACAGCTCACTAAGCACTTCACATAACTTGTAATTAAACAGTTAAATAAAACTGTCTTTAATCTTTTGATCCCATCACCTGACACAAAGAGCGAGACAAATGTTTGCACTCACCCTTTAAACTAATGAAGAACTGCTGTAAGTCATATGTGTGCTAATATAGTCTTTGCTTTGTCTACAGATATATGGTATTCAGCAACCAGTGGAATAAACCATCATTCTGTGTATGCTAAAATCACATCCAATCAGACCACAGGTTGTATGCATGTATGTGCACACACATGTAAAGGCACAAATTAAGTTTTTGACCTCATGTCAGAGCTTCCTAAATGCTGCATCTGTCTGGATGAGTTCACCAACCCCACTTCCCTCCCGTGTGGACACAGCTTCTGCCTTGGCTGTATAGGAGAATACTGGAGGATCAATAGCGCCTGTCAGTGCCCCCTCTGCAAGGCCTTCTTCCCCACCAGGCCACAACTCAAAACGAACCAGAGTCAACATGCCAGTGCCCCGACTGAGGAAGAAACCGTAGCTTTAAGAGCTGGAGAGGTTCCCTGTGATTTCTGCCCAGGAAAGCATCGAGCAGTCAAGTCCTGCCTGGTGTGCCTGGCCTCATACTGTGACACCCACCTAGAGCCACATTACAAGAATGAAGATCTTGGGCGCCATCTTCTGATCAGTGTGGTGAAGAACCTGGAGGGCTCTGTGTGTAGACTGCACGGGAAGCAGTTAGTCAGGTTCTGCAGGAGCGATTGTACATGTATTTGTGCCATGTGTGCACAGACAGAACACAAGGGCCATCACATTATTTCTATCAACAAGGAAGCTGCAAAGAAGAAGGTAAAGTCTAATAAAAGCACCACATCAGGAAACATTAATGAGTTCAGTTATTGTTTTGTAACATAGGCAATGCAATATTAGAGGATTTGCTTTTCATAAAGACTGATTTTATCAGTTTGCACTTTTAACAAATTGAAATCATCATTAAATCACTCCAACATTGTGGAAATGATTCAGACTAACACAAAACACTTGTAGTTTCCTCTGGCCCTCTGCTTTTTTTTTTTTACAAAACTGGCGGAAAATCTACATGTATGCAGTAAGTGTCTGGTTTTGTGTTTACGAGGGTGCTCAAAAACTAGGCTGAAGATTTCAGCAGTTACTCATGATGAAGTATTATGTCTGACCACTTCAATAAAGTGAAAGAGAACACAAAAGACTGCTGAGGGGGCAAGTGTCAACATCATTTCTGTAACAGTAAGCTACAACTTTTACAGAACATCTGGTCTTAATTTCGGGAAAACAAGAGCAAAAACCAAACATCTCCTTTCATCACATATTTAAACAAAAAATACCACAATTTATGTGACAATGATCTCAATTTAAAACAAAGACATAGCATCTTTGAAGAGGAAATACACAATGAATCACTCTAAACTCTAAACTTTCATGGATGTGACTCAAAATATCAATGAAAGCAAGTCTGTTTTATATCAGCCATAAAAGGCTGTAGCTGTGCTGACAAACTTCTTTTTTTATTTCCACAGGTCAGACTAAAAAAGATAAAGATGAAACTTCAGCAGGCAGTTCAGGAGAGACTGAGTAAAGTTGAGAAAATCAAGCTCAATGCAAACATAAATGGAGAAAATCAGAAAGAAGCGTGGATGCAAAGCAAAGAGTTCATTAAACAGCTGGAAGAAGAAATCTCTGAGCTACAGAGAAAAAACACTGAACTGGAGCAGCTTTCACAGACTGAAGACAACCTCCATTTCCTACAGGTCACTTATGAAAGACAATATATCACTCATCAGACAAATCAAATCATTTATTTTCTTTTTGTGACAAATACTGATCTTATAACGCAGTCTCTCTCTTGTCTCTACAGAGATTTCTAAACATTGATTCTTATTAATGGTTGGACGAACAAGATGATGATTCACCCTCAAGAGCACTGGAACAAATGTTTTGGGTTTTTTTTCTATTTAAAAAAATAGTACGGCACATAACCCCATGTAAATAGGCTAATTATTGTGTTTGCACTTCAGTTTTTATGTAGGTTGAAAAACAAGATGTAACATGTTAATTAGTGAGCTTTGGAGTTGCTGGTGTTACGTCTCTACTCTAGGGGGAAACCTGGACACAACATGCTTAGAGCCCCCCACTTTTGCCAATCCCAAGAATGGTCAGTCCAACAACCAACAATGTTCACAATGTAGCAGTTTACTGGCAAAAGCTTCAGAGCTGAACAATGCTCAAAATAACAAACAAAAATTAACTAACCCCAACCCTAAACTTCCCTGACAAAAAAAAAAAAAAACAGGAGAAAAATAGGTTACAAATAGAAAAAGGGCTTCTCACTCCTGCTGACTGTGACTGCTACCTCGGTTTAAATATTTACAGTGTGCATCTAAACATCTGATGGTTGGAAAGTTGTCTAACACACTGTGCTTGCATCTTAAGTCAAAACCCAACTGAAACCATTCAAATACACTGGACTAACACACAACTGTAGGGTTTAGCAGGAGAGCCTCCATTGTTGGGAACGGGAGAGAAGGGAGAAGGGCGGAAGCTGGCATCAGCTGGTCTGCATTAGCCAGTCAGCCAGCAGCTATCCCGTCACCTGAGCCAATCAGGGAGCACCACCTGCAACTCATCACACACACACACACACACACACACACACACACACAAAAAAAAAAAACAATTATGTGTGAATAAAATACTAATGATGATTTCTGCCAATTTGAAGAAACAGTAAACCTTAAGAACTACAATAATTGCTGAAGTTCAGTAAATCAGATTGGTCCAGAGTATGGTATATCACACTGAGAACATATTGTATGAATGTAACTTATGCCTGGGTGGATGATGTAATTTATTTGAAGGATGATGTGTGTTTAAATGCTGTACAGGATTTCAGTGTTTTTTTGTTGTTGTTTTTTTTTTCCTTTTTTGGACTAATGAACAAAATGTCAAACCCAAAACAACATATTTATACAAACCAATAAAGTGTATTTTTTGAGTAAATAAAGAACATTAAAGCAATACAGCAGAACAACACATTTTGCTGGAGTTATGTTTTTACCTCAAAGACTGAAAAATGAAACTTATGGATATTACTCACTCGTAGTCTGACAGTGAAACATGCTTCACATTGAGCAATAGACAGGGAGTAAACAAAAACCCTAAGCTCATTTCCCAGCAAAATCTCTTGCCAAGCTCAATATTTGATCTGTGCGAACTTGCTCAACATGTAACATACCCTGTAGCAGACAAACAGATGATTTGGTTGTTCATTTACATGCTGACATGCCTCTTTGAATTAAGGAAGTGGCAGACTGGCAGAGCTTTTGAACAGAAATGAAACTTAACAGAGGAGGTATAAGCAAAGAAGGGACACTCCCACTCAGTGGGAGGAGAGAGAGGAAGAGACGGTGACTGTGAGAGACTGTCTATGAGAAAAGGAGCATCTCGATAGCTGAAAGGTAATAATATACTCCACATATAAGTATTTTCTGATCATATTACATTCAGACTTTATCTCTCTTTACGAGAATGAGGGGGGAAGATATTGATTTTTACTTCAAGGTTCTGTTGAGCCTTTTTTTAAATTCACCTGACTTGACTGTTGGTTTATTGCTTTACTGTGTAAAGCTCCTTGGTTTAAGGTTTAAGCCTTTGATGTTTTAGACTTTTTCTTATCTAAGTGATGGTTTGGGAAGAGTTTTAGTGTTGGTTGTTCTTCAAGTCTACTTTCGCCAACTTTCTGTTATTGTAACGATATACACACACCCAAGGTTGAATTATCAAGTGGGCGTGTCAATGGTAATACCTTAGAGCTACAACAGTGTCAAAGGGTGATTTTATGTATGTGTTTCCTTATTGTGCAGAGAGATATGTGCTTCGTCATCTTGACTTTTGGAATATGTCTTCTGACCCCTAAGTCATTTCATAATAGAGACCAGTAATTAGTTACAGCCAAGATACAACACTGGATGCTGGATATGCATCAAGAGTTAAACTGCACCTAAGACAAGGGAAACTGACCACTCTGATTTTCAAAATCCTCCATAACTGGCCAGGTTAAAATGCTGGTCAAACTGTGGGTGGAAAATGAGTACTGATATGCATAGATCTTAGCAACTGTTGAATAAATAATTGAATCATTTGATATCAATCTTTTATATATATATATATACATACATATATATATATATATATACACACACATTCAGCAGCATATACTCATTGCCCTTTAGGATGATGGTCTAATGGACCACACTGAAGGTACATTACATTCATTTTGCAAAAGGCAGCACTTGAAGTAAATATTTAAAAAATGCAAAGTAGAAATAAGTGTACATACTTACCATTAGAGAAGGTTTATAATGTGCGTTAAACCTGCACTTTAACAACCACTTTAGGACTTTCCAAATTAAAAATGAAAATACTTAAATAAAGCATAAATATGTTAAACATCAAAAAGTTGCTCAATAAACAGCTCACGATTTAAAGTATCACTATGCAACTTTTGAAAGAGGCATTAACAGTCTTCCTCTTTCAAATGAAAAGTAGAAGATACACCCTTGCTCATTTTGTTACACTCGGGGTTTTTGCTGCTACAACCTTACTTGGTGTGTCATGACCAGTAGCTCATGGTGGCTAATGTTAGCTAATCTTAGCACATTTTAAATCAATAGTCCTGTGTACAGTACTGATATTTAACAATAATAATAATAATAATAACTTTATTTATATAGCACCTTTTAAAAACAGAGTTTACAAAGTGCTTTGACAGACAAAGCAAAAGCAGAACAATGCAAAGCAAGGACAATGGAGCCAGTTCACTGACTCTATTACTCTTCTGTATTTGTGCTATTGTTACACTATCTTTTAGTATTTACCATAATCCTGTAATTGTTGCCCGTGGCAACAGTGGGTGCTGTTCAGGAAAAGTTACATAGCCTTGCTTTTAGTCATTGGTAATTCACTAACATATAGACAATATTTGAGTACAACAGGGCTCCAGACTAACTTTTTTCACCACTGTTCCAGAACCATCCTGATAAACAATTTTAACCATCCTGAAGTAAAAGTAAACTTTCCCAAAATTAAACTGTTGTTTCTTTACTTTATAAAGCAAGACAGAGTTTGCCTGGAGGCCCCAAATCACTAAATTCGCCCCTGTTGATGTGTGAGTGTTTTCTTTAACAATTTCTAATTTAGAGATGCTATTTTCAGTAACTGTAAACATTTCCATGGTGAACTGTGCCTTTGTAATACAGTTTCATATTTATGTATGCTGCCTGCTGCAGCCCCGTTTCTGCTCCTGATAACCCATGCAGTCTGGAAAGATTGCAGCAAGCTGAGTACACCAATTTCTCCAGCAATCTCTCTTGCATAATTGTAAAAGTAACTGTCATTAGAGTCTGTATATTTCTTAGTATTCCCCGTTGTTAGTTTGCTTAGTTGTGAGTCAGTATTTTGTGCCTGATGAAAAATGAAGCTGTCTGCTGCTGCGGATATAACTGCAATCCGCGCATCACTACTGTCCACGTACAAGTTGATAAATGTTTAAGGCTTAGATTATAACAAAAAAAGACCATAATAATATATTTAAATTGTCTAAATGTAGCCTACGCTTTAGCTAATATACTCACACACAGCCAGCTTGCTGTGTTTTGTTTAACCAGCACAACGTATTTGCAAATTCCTGCCAGAAAACTGTTTGTGACTGAGGAGATAGATAGGCCGGTGCCACAGGAACATTTCAGGTCTCACACTGAGTAGCCACCCAATTTTAGTAACTATAGTAGTATAGTATGAGACAAAAAAAAGCATGAGAAGATGCATTCTGTTGTAGTCAGCTTTTAGTTCAGTTTGTCATTTGCTAAGCAATAGGTTAAAATAAATTAATAATGGACGACGTATAGAATGTTAGGGATCGTTAGTCTCGAGCCCTGGAGTAATAAAAGAAAAATGTCGGCAGTGAACACCTTTGAAGTTCCAAAACAATAACATAACATAACATACAACATAATCACCTGAGAATTAATTATTGTATTACATTACATTTTTGCTCTATTCAATCAGATATGGCCTCTGCCAGTGCATCACTCAGTGAGACAGTCCCACTGGAGAAACATCTAACATGCTCCATCTGCCTGGATCCATTTGTGGATCCTGTCACTACAGATTGTGGCCACTCCTTCTGTGAGGAATGTCTGCGCTGCAATTTAAATTACAATGACAGGATGTGCCCTCTTTGCAAGCAGCCTCTGAGCAAAACCCCAGGTGTGAACATCGTCCTGAGAAACATTGTTCAACAGTTTAAAAAGACCCCAGAGAAAAATGATGATAAGTTCACTGGGGCACCTGGTGAGGTGGCCTGTGACATTTGTACAGAACAAACGCTGAAGGCCAAGAAGTCCTGTCTTGTGTGCCTTGCCTCGTATTGTTCGACCCACCTGGAAAATCATTTATCAACTGAAAGGTTGAAGGGTCACAAGTTGCTAGAACCTGTGGAGAACCTTGATGAGAGGGCCTGCCTGACTCACGGACGCCCCCTGGAGCTGTACAGCAAAAAGCAGCAGAAATGCATTTGTGTACGCTGTATGGAAGATGGTCAGGAGGAGGTTGTCTCCACTGAAGATGAATGGGACAAGAAGAAGGTAAATAACATATGGGAGGCCCTATATGTTTTGGTTGAATTCTTGGCATTTATAGTTTGTTGATGGAAACCAAATAATTTTATATCATAGCATGTACATTGGAAAAGAGAATGTTTGAAGTTGGGATATTGAACTGCTTTTTCGTCTACTGCAGACTAAGCTTGAGAGCAGTAAGACAGCGTTACAACAGAAAATAAACAAGAGAATGTTGAAGGTGGATGAGATTAATACGTCTCTACAGAGCTGCAAGGTAAGTCTTACAAGAGACAAACATAACCAATCAGACCAGTCTGTCAAGTCAAAACTGACAGAGTGGTTAGTTGAATGAGTTTCAAACACTATGGCAATTAAATGGAGCATCTGTTAAGCAATTATATCATCCCACACAAATATATATTTATAAATGATACTTGGTAATAAGATGAACTGTCTCTGATTGAGTCAAAATATGACCAATGTTGTTTTTCAGGCCAATCAGTGTAGTTTTGTAGGGATAGATAAGATAAGATTTTCATATAGATTTATAGATATGTAGCATACCTTCAAGTGTTGTTAAAACCAAACCACAGGTACCTAAGTGAAATTTACATGACAGAAAAAAGTTACATAGAAAAATACTTCATCATACTGTCCAATTTGCAAAATGTCAAATGGACAATGCCTGATTTTCTTCAATTTTCAGGACCAGCTGGAGGATGAGTGGTGGGATATTGAGGGTGTTTTCACAGCTGTGATTGCCATTGTGGAGGAAGCCCATGCGAGAGCTCTTCAGCCACTAAAGGAAAGGAGGGAGGTTTTGGAGAAAGAGGCAAAAGATCTCATAGACGAGTTGGAAGCAGAGATCAACAGACTGGAGAAGACCATCTCTGAGCTGGATGATATATCTGCACTCGAGGATCACATCCTTTTTCTGCAGGTAAGCAGAAACTTCAGACCTTTTAGAAGACTCGAGATATTCCAGTTACTTGAAAGTACTTTTCGTTCAATCAATTTGGCTTGTATCATTAGATCTTCTTTGCTGAACTATACACTAAAGTTTTGATATGTACTACAGTCAGTTCACGTGTCTGTTGGTTGATCTCTTTTTCTCTCTCTCTTTCCGTCTCACAGCGATACCCATCTCTACAAGATGTGAACAACATCAAAGACTGGACAGAGGTGGATCTTGACACATCACTATCTTTTGGAACCATGAGAAAAACTACAACAACCATGATGGAAAAAATTCAACAGGAACTGGAGAAGCTGACCCCTATTGGTAGGAGTTAAATTATCAAAGTAAACGTAAAAAGCTAACATGTACTGTAGACCTAAATGATAAAACTATTTTCTTCATTTACAGAACTTACGAGAATTCCAAAGTTTGCAGGTGCGTGATATATTCTGTTTCTTCCTGACAATATCATTGAAAAGACAGACTTTTCTGTAGAACTATTCTGTAGATCTTAGAATTGTTTCCCCAACTTGTTCTTTCAGTGGATGTAAAGCTTGACCCAACTACCGCTCACCAACGCCTTGATCTTTCTGATGATGGGAAGGAAGTGAAAGATGGTGGAGAGGACCACAAAGTAGATGATACTCCAGAGAGGTTTGATCTGTTTGGCAGTGTCCTGGGTCTCAACAGGTTGACATCTGGGAAGTCTTACTGGGACGTGGACGTCAGCAACAAGACCGGTTGGGATCTCGGCGTAGCAAGAGGCGACGCCAACCGCAAGGGGAAACTCTCGCTGAATCCAGATAACGGTTACTGGGTTGCTGTACATTATGAAGGGGAAAAGTACGCAGCCCTGACAGATCCACCAGTTCGTCTTACCTTGAAAGAGAAACCTCAGAAGGTGGGGGTGTTTGTGGACTATGAGGAAGGACTTGTGTCCTTCTACGATGTAACGGCTCAATCGCACATCTACTCATTTACTGAGTGTTCATTCACTGATGAGCTCTTCCCATATCTCAGTCCACATGTAAAGAAAGATGATAAAAACTCCGATCCTCTGATTATCTCTGCTGTGAAACACTGTGAGGAGGTCATGGACGAGTCATGAAGGATGTATGTGTTTGTGTTCCAGTTTTATTAGGGGAGGTTATAAAATGTTGGCAGTCAAAAACAAAGTTGTGTTTAGTAGGATGTAAATGGGGAATTTGTGGAAAATCTTGCTCTTAGAGGCTTGGTGGATTTGAAAGAAATGAACAACAGCAAAGTGGTGGAGAATTTGTAGAATTACAATTAGTAGAGTTAATTGCAATGGTCTCAGTGGAATATATAGAGAAAGCGTTGGGGAGTAATAATGCTATATGTAACAACAATACATCTACTAGCTTAACTACATTTTTGATATTATATATTATATTATTATAATAATGTAATATTGTTAACAGCAACCTATTTTTTGCCATTAACCAGCAGGGTAACACAACCAAAGGCTGTGGTGTAACTAATTATACCAACAAATAATGACTGTGTTTTTTAAAATTTCTTAACTGTTTCTTCAATGTATTCAAAGGTACCCTGTGGAGTTTTTGACCACTACTAGCACTATGGAGCAATGTTTTTATGCATAGTTGCCTGTTTTGTTCGTGGGTGACACAATACACACTTCTACCAATGGTTTTACATGATTTCACCTATTAACGCGCCAAAAAACAAACAAAACAAACTCCCAAAACCCAGCATTCGAAAGATAGGAAAGAAGAAGACTGCTAGCTAGCAAACATAGACATAAACAGATGTAACCAATCCAAGTTTCAGAATTGTCAAAATAATGCAAATGTTTAAACTACTTTTTTATGTGTATGTAAATGCAGTGTTGCTGTAGTTGGCTTTCTTTTAATGAATCTGGCTTGTAGCCTCATCAGCTACAGTAACAAAGTAGATTAAGTAAAGCAAAATATAGTAAGAAGGAGAAGAAAAAGGAGAGGCTGCACCAGTTTAACTCATGGTTTGGTCCATTTCACATTTCAATATCATAGCACAAAGCTAAGCTGATGTTATGTGCAGTTTAATATACCTTGTGCAGGGATTTAGACCTAAGTTGACCATAACTATGCCAACAACTGCCAGCAAATTATAAATGTCTTTTGTCTATAGTCATGGTAAAAACTATGTAGAGTAACAGGTTGAACTTGTGTTATGATCTAACATGTGAACTCTTGTATGGTCTCATGCTATGATTGGGACACAGAAGCCCCATCATAGCGAATATAGCATTTTTCCAAAGTTACACTATAATAAATGAGAACTTAGTGGTTACAACAGACTTACACAATGGTGGGTGAAGGATGTGCAGTGTGTAACATGACTTATATGGGAACTTGAGTAATTTTAGCACATTTGGCATCATCAGCACATTTCTCTTGGTGATGGGAGGAAAATCAACTTATTCTATACTGGGCATGTAATGTCAAATGTGTGTTTGCAGTCTACATACAGTGTAGCCTGATTATTAAGTAAATGTAATATATTTGTTCTTTTCAAAGCTTCAAAATCTAAATCCAAATAAAATTCCAAATTTTGAAAATCTTTTTTCTTTCAAAAATATATCTCTCTGACTTTATTTTTTTAATTTACTACTTTGAACAGATTGGTATTTCATAATCATCATGAATCATGGCAAGGCTTAGTAGACCCCCCCAGACCTCACACCCTGCACACTGTGATTGGCTGGGGGCTACACACCCACCGACCAAAGGTTGAGGCCCAAAAGTGTACCCAAAGTAAACTAAACTAAAATGACCATCTTTGGGAAAAATTAACTTGACGAGTACTTTGATTTTTTAGTTTGGCTCATGTCCCATCCATGCTAACATGGAGGGGGCGGGACTTATGACCTATACTGCAGCCAGCCACCAGGGGGCAATTGAAATGTTTTGGCTTCACTTTCAGGGAGCTGTCATGGTGTCCATCTTTGTATACAGTCAATGGACAATGATGATTGAGAGGGATAATTTTTGTATGAGTCTAAACATTATTTAGTTTAATCAAAGTTATGTGTACGTACTCTCTTTGTCTCAGCTTTCCACAGATGGATGTCTATCCATGACCTTTCCAAAAAGCGAAATCTCATTGAGATTTTATCCATTGGGTACATGTCCTTTTACAGTCATCCACTGTCAAGGCCTTCACACACAGCTGAACTCAGCGTCCATACATAGATTAAACACGCAATTTATATGATTACACATAGTTGACCACACAGTCAAATGATTAATGCAATTATTATTTGGTGATCCCCACATGCCACGCCCTTCTGTGCCATCATGCCAAAACCTGTTTCCAATCCACTGCCATGTCATGGAAAATTTTCCAGATACGTCACCATTTGGGAGGGTTTTTTTTCTCAAAAACATTCCTCTACTCAGAGTTACTGTGGCAGAGAGGAAACAGAGACAGAGAGGCAACAGAATGAAAAAGGATCGCAAGGTAGGCAACACATGAATACATGTTGTTCATTCATTCATTTTTCTTTTTAATGTTGATTTTAATGCTGGGTTACTGAAATTCTGACTGATACATTTAATCAGAAAGTTTTTATTCTAGAGGACAGAATGGTCCATCAAAATCAATCAATCATCAAAAAAGCCCTTAATTAAGTCTTTGAGAACAGAATGAAGGAAATACATTATAATGACTCTTAACATCAGGAAGGGTCAGTTATTGCAGGGTGATTATCAAATTTACTCCTCCAGACAATTTTTCAGATCAGGCTATCTGTCTATCTCTCTTTTTTCCTACAAGAGAATTCATAGGAAAGTTAATTTCTTGTGAAACAGAGAGAGGAAGGTTATATCAAGAAGTTTGTAAGCAGTGTTGCATCCAAAACCAATGATATAGATACTGTACATAAAAAAGACCTGTGTGTGTAATTCATCTTAGGTAAGCTTTTTAATATTTGCTCTGCATGTAGGGAAGTGATGACAATGCAGCTGTTACAACCTATTTATAATCTCGGCCTCTTTCTTCATCCACGTGTCAAAAAACAGACACTATACTTGTTTTTTCAGCAGCCCAAAACTCAAAGTTATTCAGCTTTACAGCAATAGAAAACAGAGAAACTCAGCTCACATTATAGAAACTGGAAACAGACTTTTTTTGATTTATAAATGACTTGAAAACAATCAACTGATCATTAAAACTGTTTGATTTCTGGCATCTGACTCATCAATTGGCATAACTGTCATCAAACCTCAGAGTTTTGAAAGCAGCTTTCCTTAAAATGTTCTTGCTGTACAATTTTAAAACACCTTAAATGTAATTGAGAGTTTAATGGAAGAGACAACACATTCACCATACCAACAATATGTTTTGTAACATGTTTTAGGGGAAGATGGGATGTACACGGAAGGATGTGAGAGTTGAAGAGTCTGAACAGACAGGTGGGTTTTGTGCAAATATTCCTGATTGTGTTCATTCAAGATCCTCAGTTTACTGCTTAAAAACTTGCAAAAGAGAGTGATTTAAATCAACTGTTCAATTACTTTTCAAACAGACAAGGCTGCAGACTGCGTTTCAGACAAAAGCCTCCAGGTTTGTCACTGCGGCTGGTCCAAAGTGACGACATACCAGGGTCTGCGCACACATCAGGGGAAGATGGGATGTACACGGAAGGATGTGAGAGTTGCAGAGTCTGAACAGACTGGTGGGTTTTGCACAAATAATCCTGATTGTGTTCATTCAAGATCCTCAGTTTACTGCTTAAAAACTTGCAAAAGAGAGTGATTGAAATCAACTGTTCAATTACTTTTTAAACAGACAAGGCTGCAGACTGCGTTTCAGACAAAAGCCTCCAGGTTTGTCACTGCGGCTGGTCCAAAGTGACAACATACCAGGATCTGCGCACACATCAGGGGAAGATGGGATGTACACGGAAGGATGTGAGAGTTGCAGAGTCTGAACAGACTGGTGGGTTTTGCACAAATAATCCTGATTGTGTTCATTCAAGATCCTCAGTTTACTGCTTAAAAACTTGCAAAAGAGAGTGATTGAAATCAACTGTTCAATTACTTTTCAAACAGACAAGGCTGCATACTGCTTTCCAGGCGAACACCTCCGGGTTTGTCACTGTGGTTGGAAAAAAGTGACGACTTATCATGGCTTGAGGACTCACCAGGGGAAGATGGAATGCACTCCAAAGGGAATTAGGATCCCAGAGAGCGAACAGCCCTACTGGGCAAATCAGTGGATTAACGTCAATCAACGGAAACTTCAGCCAGCTAAGAAAGTGATTACCAAGAAGGAGGTAAGTGCTAGAAATTACAAGAGAGATTTTAAAGGCAAAAAGTTGAAGTTCACTTAGAATTTTTTTTTTTTTTTTTATGTGTCTTTATGGTATAATTCCTTTGTCTAAATCTAATTCTGTCATTCATTTATTCAGCAGTGAAATGAACACTTTGGCATCATTACTGTGGAGGTCAGAGCTTGAATACGTATTATCAACTTACTTTCTTTTTACTTTCCACCTTTACCTGACAGAATGTGCCGGTGCAATCAAGAATCAACGCCCGTGCCAAATCTGCAGCACCAACGGCCCTGATCAACGAGGAATATGAAGATTATGAGATTATAGTTCACCTAAGTTTAGATTAAGAGTTCACATAATTTGAAAATAAAGCAGCTACTGTAACACTATGTACAGTGTAGCCTGACTATTTAGTAAGTGTTATACATTTGTTCTTTTCAAAGCTCCAAAATCTAAATCCAAATTAAATTCCAATGGTTGAATAAAATCTTTTTTCCTTTAAGAAATATGTTTCTGTGGCTTTTTTTTTTTTTTTTAATTCACCACCTTGAACAGATTAGTATTTCACAAACATCGTGACTCATGGCTGGGGTTGGTAGAAAGAGACTTTTTGGCGGGGATTTTTGTTTTTTCAGAAATGAAACTGAAAGCAGAAAAACCATCAACGTTATTGTGGCAGAGAGAAAATAGAGACAGAGAGGCAACAGAACACAGAAGAGGATCGCTAGGTAGGCAACACATGCATACATGCTGTTATTTATTGTACTTTTTAATGATAGTTAATGAACTGTGGCTGCACAGACTGCTAGCTTTTCAAGTCACGTTGGTTGTTAGTAGCATGATAGTTGTATTTTGGTTTTTACGATGTTAAACCACAACACAGAAACAGAATAATGAAGATCGAGAGCTCTTTTGTTATTGTTTGAAATCTTTTTTGCATGCTCGCAGCCCTAATGAACAGCCTTTAATTAGTACGTTAGCCCTAACAACTTCACCATATCACTGAGTTGTCAAGGTGTGTTTTATATACATAATGTAAACTAATAATATTTAAAAATTCTGAAAATATTCCGTTATTCTTTACACTGAAAATAGCTACAACTTTGAAGATGAATTTAATTAGCACATTTAATTAGAAAGTTTTTATTCCAGAGGACAGAATGGTCCATCTGAATCCCTTTTTTATTGAAAAGATCCATGATGAAGTAGGTATGTATGTCTGTCTCTCGGTTTTTTTCAATAAGAGAATTCATAGGAGAGTTATTTTTCTCGTTCTATCCGGAGCAGACCATTAGACAAGGTAGGCAACTGCCCGAGACCCCCCGGCTAAAAATGGGTCCCAAACAACTATAGATTTATTATGATGTTCAGATATCAAACATATGAAATTATGTTACTATTCTAACTCATTATACCCCTGCAATAACTTACAAAGGGTCACCAAAGCCCTTTAAAACATAGTGTAGGACCCCACTGCGCACTACAGATTAATGGACTATTCCTTCAGTGGAGGAGCCAGCGCGCGCAGCACTCGACTGACGTTTTGACACAGTAGATACGTAGGAGCTCACCCAGGTAATCTGCAATTAAACATAACATCAAACAGAGTTGTCTCAGAGCGCATCTCAGAAGAAGAAACTAAGAGGAAAAGTCAAGCAATCATTGTTCAAACTGTTGCTTCTCCTGAAACAACCAGCAGGACCACAGTTAATGACGTTTTCCTGTCGCATCGACTCACTTGTTAGATGATGGGTGCACCGACCCTCTTCCCCCCCCAAACCCTCATGAAAACAGACAAATATAATGATGATATGAAAAAATGGCATTCAAGGGAGAGAGAGTGTCAACTAGTAGTCTGTAAGAATAGAAAACTGCTTTCAATGTGCAGCAAACTGCTGCTGCCAGTGATGGAAGAAAGATTCACATCCTCAAAGTAACAATACTGCAAAATACTGCATTACAGAAATACTCCATTACAAGTCAAAGTCCTGTATTTCAAATTTTACTTGTGTTATATTATGTTACATGTTACTTGTATTATTATCACAGACATATTGCATTATAACAAGCATTTGAATGTTAATTTGAATGTCAATTTTAACATAATTTTATTCCTTATCAGAATTATCTTTATTGGCCGAATATCTTTATGCATCAGGTTTAGTGGCTCTCAATGTGCTTACTAAAACACAACACTGTTCAGAAAGACACACAAAGAAAAGGCACCTCTACTAGGGTTTCAGTTCCTTCTATTTCAGAGGGAAATGCTGTTCTTGTCATTCTGCTATATTTATCTGACAGCTTGTTACTGGTTACTTTACAGATTAAGATTTTACACACAAAGGATATGAATAACAGATAAAATATGATTCGTTATTATTGATTAGAACTATCCAGCAGTATATAAAGCAGCTCAAATGAGCTCCACCTTGAAGCAGATGTAAAGTAAGTTTGGGTACATTGTAGGGTTGAGCGATGTCTACAGAATTGAAATATGTTTTATGCAGACACACGTCGGAGATGAGCCTCCAGGTTTGTCACTGCGGCTGGTCCAAAGTGACGACCTATCAGGGCCTCAGGATTCACCAGGGGAGGATGGGATGCACGCAGAGGGGGGTGAGAGGTGCAGGGTCTGAACAGCAGAACATGTGGGGGAATGTAGGACTTCCAAACAAACAACAGAACCTCTGGCTGGATATTTACACCTCTATCAAGACTGGTGGGTTTTTGCACAAATATTACTGATTGTGTTCATTCAAGAGCCTCAGTTTACTGTTTAAAAACTCCCAAGAGTCAACTGTTTCAACTAATTGAAATCGACTGTTCAATTATTTCTCGAGCAGACACAACAGACTGCTCTTCACAGACAAGCCTCCAGGTTTGTCATTGTGGTTGGACCCAAGTGACGACTTATCAGGGCTTGAGGACTCATCAGGGGAAGATGGGATGCACGCAGAGGGGTGTGAGAGGTGCAGAGTCTAAACAGCAGAACATGTGGGGGTCTGTGGGACTCTACACCTCTGTCAAGACCGGTGGGTTTTGTACAAAGATTCCCGATTGTGTTCATTCAAGATCCTCAATTTACTGCTTAAAAACATCCAAATGAGAACGATCTAATCACTCAAATTACCTTTCAAACAGAGACAACTGCAGGCTGCTCTTCAGACAAAAGCCTCCAGGTTTGTCACTGTGGTTGGAAAAAAGAGACGACTTATCGGGGCTTGAGGATTCACCAGGGGAAGATGGGATGCACTCCGAAAGGAATGAGGATCCCAGCGAGAGAGCAGCATGACTGGAAAAATCCGTTGGAAGACGTCAATCAAAAGAAACTTCAGCCAGCTCTGAAAGTGATTATCAAGAAGGAGGTATGTGCTGGAAAGATATTTCATTTTAGAGCTTTTATCGGCTGATACTGACGACGTGCCGATAATAGTGTGCATCCCTATTTTATTTCTTATGTGTCATAATGAATTCCTTTGTCTAAATCTCATTCTGTCATTCATTTATTCAGCAGTGAAAGGAACAATTTGGCATCATTATCATTATTTTACTTTCCGCCTTTACCTGACAGGATGTGCCGTCGCCACCGAGAATCGACGTCTGTACCAAATCTGCTTCACTAACGGCCCCAATCAAGGAGGAATATGAAGCATGTACGTGTAAGATTATAAAAAAACTGAGACTTTGCATAACAATTTGAAAAGCAGAAGCAGCTACTGTAAGACTGATCATCTCCTTTCACTACAGCTGCAATTCCACATCGTTCTGCAACGCTGAGTAGTCCGCCATCTGCAGTAGTTCGACCTAAGAAGAAAAAAAGGAAGGATCAAACATCACCACAGGTATACTCAGAAACAGTTGGTTTCAGAGTATATTTCATTTACTACTTTTTAAAGCAGATTTACACACCTTTTGAACAAGCAGGCACAGGTAAAAAAAAAAAAAACCTGGTAGGTCTATCTTTGTCTGTTTTGTGCACACAACTTCCTCTCTTCTTGGTTCTAAGTTTGTACATCCTCACCTCCTCTCCTAGCATCCTAGTCCCTCCCACCTGAGATGCGAGCGGAGGAGGTGAGGAAGAGACACGAGGAGAGATGAGTCAAAGCAACAGGCACTTAACAAAATGAGACATCCTTGGTTCAGAGCCGTCATGTCAATTAAATATGACGTGTGGCAGAGCTGCTTCATCTGTCCTTTGTTTTCTTATAGAGTACTGCTGTATTTTATGATCTCTGCAGATGAGCATAACAGTGTTCATGACAACTTATAGCCTATATTTACTTTCAATTCATATCACAATGTGGCACAATGTGACAAGAATATACGGATATCATACATTGTCACACTCACACTACAAATGGTTGTATATTCCAGCTCTTTTATACGTCACAGCACGGGTGCCGAAAAGACTTCCGCAAAGGATACACCTGTGTATCCTCGCTCATAGCTCCTCCAGCAAGCCTCCTCTCTCCTCAAGATGCATTTTAGCAATCCTTAAATGTGACACACTGAGATCGATTTGCGGGTCAGAGGCAGGAGGATTTAGGAGAGAGGAGACGAGGAGGCACAAAGTAGAGAAATGAGAAAAGCCCCATGTATTGCATGTCCGTTTATCCTGGGAGAGGAAACCCTCTGTTGCTCTTTCTGAGGTTTCTTCCACTTTTTCCTCATTAAAGAGTTTTTTTAGGGAGTTTTTCATTATTCAAATCGAGGATCTAAGGATAGAGGGAAAGCCCCCTGAGGGAAATTTGTGATACTGGGTTATATAAATGAAAATTGACTTGGCACAAAAGATGAGCTGGAAAAGAATGAATGAAATTGATACCAGTAGAAATGCTACAGGGCTGATTAGGGAAGTGGAAACAGATGAGCAGGCGGGCGGGAGGCAGGTGAGTGGAGGGATATGGAGGGAACAGGTAACTGCAGGTCAGATGGGTGTGGCCGGATCTGAAACCTCAAGAGATTTAGAGGCAGAAAAACAGGCGAGGATAAATATAGAACTAGGAATGAACACTTTTTTTTTTTTCTTCCTCAACATGTTGCGGATTGTAACATGAATCACTGTTTTGAAAAGTAATAAATAAATGAATTCAATTTTTATTCATCATCAGTATTATGACCGAGTCACATCACAGCCACAACAAAACAAAACAAAATGACAACAATTAAATGATTAATCTTTTACCAAATTAATAAATTGTCATAAATTACATCACAATCACAAAATTGAGTCATTTAATGATGAACCGGGAAAAGATTTTATTCATTTGTCATTAACTTTAAAATAAGTAATATTAACTCTTTATTAACTATTTTAACTTTTCACCTTTACGTGTCAACATGCATAGTTTAAATTCTCTCACCACTAAATAGCAAAGTATGAAAAGTACCACAGTATGTAAATGAAATGAACATCTTTCAGGTGAACGGATCGATCAGGGAGCGTCCAACAATATGCCCGATACCAGCAGTCCGAGCCAAGGAGAAAACCAAGAATGATCAAATATTATTACAGGTACTAAACTGTTTGTTTTATGCCCTATTTTAAAATTTTATTTCAAGTATGTTCAGTAAATTTTTGCCTTAATTAGGTAGCAGACAGAGGAGCAATGACAGGATATGCAGCAAAAGCAGCCACGATCAAAGAGGAGCCCCACACACGTATGTACTGAGTGAAGATTTAGAGAATTTAGCAAATCAATGTGGAAAATAAAGCAGCTATTTGGTTGAGACTGATCATCTCCTTTCACTACAGCATTTGCAATTCAACAGCAGCCTTTCCAAACAGCCACAAACTCAAAGTCAGGCCATGAGCTGCATGATTCCTCCTCCGGTGTGCAGGTAAAGTAGATTTGTTGGAAATGTTTGACTATGAAATGAAACCAATATTGTTAGTTTTTAGCTACTCAATGCAAATTCTTACCTCGCTTTTTGTTCCAGATGGTGACATAAACACACAAGTTTATTGTTTAGCTGCTGAGTGTTTTGAAAAGTATAATATAAATGGAATTAACATCTTATTCTCCTCCATCTTTCAGGTGAATAGATCAGTCAGGGAGCGTCCAACTCTTCCACCCCGGCCAACAGTAGTCCCACCTAAGAAGAAAGAAGGGGAAGATCAAACACCATCACAGGTGACAGTTTGTTTGTTTAAAGTAGATTTACACACCTATTGAACAAACAGGAAGAGGTCAAAAATCCTGGTAGACAACAGGCTAAGTGAACAAAATGGGCAGGCAAGTGGTTGAAAACAGGCAAAATAACAGATTGGCAGGACAAACTGGTCGATCTTTGTCTATTTTGTACACACAACATGTATTGCATGTCTGTTTATCCTGTTATTCCTGAGGTTTCTTCCACTTTTTCCCCTTTAAAGATGTTTTTAGGGAGTTTTTCATTATTCAAATGGAGGGTCAGGATAGAGGGTGTTGTATTGCTGTGAAGATTGTAAAGCCCCTTGAGGAAAATTTGTGATATTGGCCTATACAAATGAAAACTCACTTGGCACAAAAGATGAACTGGAAGAGAATGAATGAAATTGGTACCAGTATAAATGCTTCAAGGCTGATTAGGGAAGTGGAAACGGGTGAGCAGGTGAGTGGAGAGAAATGATGGGAAGAGGTAACTGCAGGTCAGATGGGTGTGACCAGATCTGAAATGTCAGGAGAGTTAATATGTAACGAGGCAGAAAAACAGACAAGGATGAATATGGAACTAGGAATGAACACACACACTGTGACACATTTTTAGGTATTTTATCCTTATTTTCACTTTGTTTTTGTTTTTTTCCTTCTTCAACATGTTGCGGATTGTAACATGAGTCACATCACAGCCACAACAATACAAAACAAAATGACAACAATTAAATGATTAATCTTTTACCAAATTAATAAATTGCCATAAATTATATCACAATCACAAAATTGAGTCATTTAATGATGAACCGGGAAAAGATTTTATTCATTTGTCATTAACTTTAAAATAAGTAATATTAACTCTTTATTAACTATTTTAACTTTTCACCTTTACCTGTCAACATGCATAGTTTAAATTCTCTCACCACTAAATAGCAAAGTATGAAAAGTACCACAGTATGTAAATGAAATGAACATCTTTCAGGTGAACAGATCGATCAGGGAGCGTCCAACGATATACCCGATACCAGCAGTCCGAGCCAAGGAGAAAACCAAGAATGATCAAATATTATCACAGGTACTAAACTGTTTGTTTTATGCCCTATTTTAAAGTTGCAATAAATGATATTTAGTCGTATTAGTTGTCAGAAAACAACTATTTGCTATGTAGAGATATCGTGGAGTAATGGCGTCCTTACCAGTGAATGAAGTCACACTCCTTCTGTGTGTGTTGTTATCCGAGCTTCTCTGTTCTTTGTTTTGACAGCAGGTCTGTCTGAGCATGCGTGTTAGTGCATGTGAGCATGCATGTTAGTGCATGTGAGTGTTTTGAAAAGTACAATGTAAATGGAATTAACATCTTTCAGGTGAATAGATCCGTTAGGGAGCGTCCAACTCTTCCACCCCGGCCAACAGTAGTCCCACCTAAGAAAGAAGGGAAAGATCAAACACCATCACAGGTAAACAGTTGGTTTTAGACTCAATTATCATCTTGGAAGGTATTTTTTATCCTAATGTTTGACTTGTTTTTTGAAAAATTGGTGAAATTTCACCAATGTAGTTCTTTGTTGTTTTCTTTTCTAAACATATTGTAGTTGCACCAATGTCCTTTACAGTTTAATTTCTGATTGGTTTGAAAATTACCATTTAATTCATTCAACATCTTTCAGGTGAGTAGATCAATCAGCAAGATACCCGATACCAACAGCATGTCAAAAACTACACATCAGTCACTTACTTGTGTCACCTTTAGCATTTTAAAGTCAAACTTTAACAGCTACTTTGTATTCAACGCTGTACTAACAAGACTTTCATCTTATCTCTGTGTGTGCATACACTGTAGGTGTGTGCCGCCAAGGCCATACAAGAGAGACTGAAATCTGAACTAGAGCTGAAAATTCAGATGAGAGAGGAAAAACTGCAGAAAAAAGCAGCAGAGAAAGTCTGCGAGGTAATGCAGCTAAGATCTAAACTTATTTGGATTTGATTCTGAATTTCACTCATCATGAGTTTATTCCAAGACTTTGATTAATCATATTCTTCATATCATATTCTACCATTAGGGAATTATTGTTGCCACTTAAACACACTTAAAAGTGAAATGACTCAAGTAGTACCAACTTTCCACCTCTTTGTCAGAGTGTCCCAGATTCAACAAGTGCCACCACCCAAACCAATACTGCAGCAGCAGATGCCATATCAGAGGAGGATCCTAAATCATGTATGTAGTATGATTTATTCAACACAGGAAATTGCTAAATAATCAAGAAAATGAATCATTTACTGTCTTCTTTCTCTTCAGTGAATGAAACTGCACAGGACTCTGATTTCTCCACTGGCATGAAGGTACAGCAGACTCTGTTTCCAATGTTATGCAAACACTTTCGCTGTTGTGTTTTTGCTGATTGTTCAGAAAAGCAACAGTTATGCTGTTTTTGTGGGTGATTAAAATGTTACAGGTGAAGCAACTGGCCCTGATGTTTTCAGCTACAACCAAGAAAACAGCAGCAGTCCAGCAACCAAAGGAGAAACACCAGGAGGAACAAAAACTACCACAGGTGATAGATGTTTGGACAGAAAATGCAGCTTCACATGTTATTGTTGACAGACTTGAAAAGTGTTGTGCTAACAGCTATGATCATATTATTATTAATTAGATAGATACTTGAATGCTTAATATCTTTCAGCCTTTGGCGCAGAAGTTTTTAGCTGCCACAGCCCAAGAAACAGCAGTCCAACCAAAGAAGCAAGACAAAGAGGATCAAAAACTATCACCGGTAAAGAACTAGTGTCTTCTTTAGTTATAACTATTGGATGGTTTGCCTTGAATTTTTCTACAGATATTCATGATCCCCAGTAGATGAATCCTACACACATTAATAATGCTTTGCAGCTTCTCCAGTGAGGGGATTTGCTGCTTTCCACTGTTTTATATCATTGTACATTGAATATAATTGTGTTTTAGGCTGTTAGTTTGACAAAACAAGACAGACATCCGAAGACATCACATTGGACTTAATTAATTGATTAATTGAGAAAGTATTAAAATAATCCTCAGCTTCAGCCATAGAAGATGTAACAACCCCTAAAAAACCTAATTCAGTTTTGAAATGCAGGAATCCATCTTGTAGTGTCTCTAGTTGCAATATGAAGAGCTTTCATTAGCTCACAGATTCTCATACAGTTGAGATGAAACACTACATACGTGCTCAAATGCTTCATACATTATAAACCTTCCACCTTTCTCTGACCAAAGATGCCAGACTCAACAAGTGCCACCACCAAAATGAATCCTGCAGTGACAGAGGACGCAACAAAGGAGGACCCCAAAGCATGTATGTGGTTGTGTTATGGTTAATTTAACACAGGAAACTGCTAAATAGTTAAGGGAATGCGATTGACAGTGACCTTCCTCTGTTTTTACAGTGTCTGAAACTGCACAGCTCTCTGATTGCTCCACTGGACTGAAGGTAGAGCCAATTTTATTCATTAATTATATAATGTTCAATAACTATTTGTGTCAAGCTTGTGCTGGGTGTTAAACGTTTTTCAGGTGAAGCAGCTGGCTTGGATGTTTTCTGCTACAAACCAGGAAACAGCAGCCCAACTGAAGGAAAAACACCAGGAGGAACATAAACCAGCACAGGTATAGTAGTAGACTCTCTATAAATCTGATTTTTCACCTCATTTAGATGCCAGAAAGTACAAAAAGATCAAACGTGATGGTGTGTTCGGGACTCAGTTTAGTATGTCTGGCAATATGTGCTAGTTTGTTGGTAAGATACCAGTAGGAGATGGTTGCAAGGGTGTTTGAGATGGTTACTGGGTTTCTAGGGTGTATTAATAAGTAAGTTGGATACTTGAGTGTTCATTGTCTTTCAGGTGAAGCCATTAGGCCAAAAGCTTTTGAAGCCTTTGGCGCAGAAGTTTTTAGCTGCCACAGCCCAGGAAACAGCAGTCCAACCAAAGAAGCAAGACAGAGAGGATCAAAAACTATCACTGGTAAAGACCTAGTGTCTTTTTTAGTTATAACTTTTGGATGGATTGCCTCGAATTTTTCTACAGATATCCATGATCCCCACAAGATGAATCCTACACACATTAATCATGCTATGCAGCTTCTCCAGTGAGATGATTTGCTGCTTTCCACTGTTTTATATCATTGTACATTGAATATATTTGTGTTTTAGGCTGTTAGTTTGACAAAACAAGACATCTGAAGATGTCACATTGGATTTAACAATTAATTGATTAATTGAGGAAGTATTAAAATAATCCTCAGCTTCAGCTGTAGAAGATGTAACAACCCCTAAAAAACCTAATTCAATTTGAAATACATCAATCCGTCTTGTAGTGTCTCTAGTCGCAATATGAAGAGCTTTCATTTGCTCAGAGATTCAGTTGAGATTAAACACTACATATGTGCTCAAATGCTTCATACATTATAAACCCTCCAATTTTCTCTGACCAAAGATACCAGACTCAGCAAGTGCCACCACCAAAATGAATCCTGCAGCGGCAGAAGCCACGAGAAAGGATGACCCCAAAGCATGTATGTAATTGTGTTAAGATTTATTCAACACAGGAAATTGCAAAATAACCAAGAATGTGGTTGACAGTGACCTTTCTCCTTTTTTACAGCATGTGAAACTGCACAGCTCTGCGATTTCTCCACTGGACTGAAGGTACAACAGATTTTTGACAATTGTGCAATTGTCCATTTTATCTGATATTTGCCTCTTTTCTTCTATTGCAGCCCTTTTTCTTATGTTAAACTTGCGCTAACACAGCTAATGCTAGTTGGAGCCTCAGTACGAGAGGAGTATTTGACCTGACTTTGGCCTCCTCTGATTGGTTTGGTTGGGGTCTCGCTTAAAACCTTGAGAACTAAATATCTCTGTACTGATACCAATCTGTCCAATGAGCCTCCCCACATTAAAACATACTTTGAAACATATTTCAATTAAAAAATATAAGAAAAAAATGACCTACTGTTGTTTAAATTCAATGTTTATTTGCTGCACTTTTCAGAACAATCAGCAAAGGTTATTATGTTTCCATTATCTATTTGTGTCAAGATTGTGCTGAGCGTTTAACATTTTTCAGGTGAAACAGCTGGCCTGGATGTTTTCAGATACAACCCACAAAACAGCAGTCCGACCAAAGGAGAAACACAATGAGGAACGAAAACCAGCACAGGTATAGTAGCAGACCCTTTGTAAATCTTATTTTTCATCTCATTGAGGTGCCAGGAAGAACCTAAACATATGTCACCAACTGTGCTCTAACAAGACTTTCATCTTATCTCTGTGTGTGCAAGGCCACTCAAGAGAGATCAAAATCTGAATTAGAGCAGATTATTCAGATGAGAGAAGAAAAAATGAGTAACATCAGAGCAGCAGAGAGAGCCTGCAAGGTACTGCGCTTAAGTTTTTGACTGTTTTTTACTCTAAATTACTCTATTCATCATTTATTATATGAAGTTATTGCTGCTACTTAAAAAATTATTTGAATTCTGTAAACAAATTTGTGATAAAAATGCTGGACAGTGTGAAACCAGCTGGAAAAGTCTTTATTGGATATACACTTTACTTTGAAATTAAATCACTCAAATATTATGAACTTTCCACCTCTTTTTGTCAGAGTGTCCCAGATTCAACAAGTGCCACCACCCAAACCGATACTGCAGCAGCAGATGCCGTAACAGAGGAGGATCCTAAATCATGTATGTAGTATGATTTATTAT
Source organism: Thunnus thynnus (assembly GCF_963924715.1). Taxonomy (NCBI): domain Eukaryota; kingdom Metazoa; phylum Chordata; class Actinopteri; order Scombriformes; family Scombridae; genus Thunnus; species Thunnus thynnus. Next base: position 18,219,924 of record NC_089538.1, read on the forward strand.
ACGCAGGAAATTGTTAAATAATCAAGAAAATGAACCATTCACTGTCTTCTTTCTCTTCAGTGAGTGAAACTGCACAGGTCTCTGATTTCTCCACTGGCATGAAGGTACAGCAGACTCTGTTTCCAATGTTATGCAAACACTTTCGCAGTTGTGTTTTTGCTGATTGTTCAGAAAAGTTATGATCTTTTTGTGGATGTTTAAAATGTTACAGGTGAAGCAACTGGCCCTGATGTTTTCAGCTACAACCAAGAAAACAGCAGCAGTCCAGCAACCAAAGGAGAAACACCAGGAGGAACAAAAACTACCACAGGTGATAGATGTTCTGACAGAAAATGCAGCTTTTAAGTTTTATGCTATTTATGCTAACTGATTTGAAAAGTGCTGTGTTAACAGCTATGATCATATTATTATTAATTAGTTGGATACATGAATGTTTTATATCTTTCAGGCGAAGCCTTTGGCGCAGAAGTTTTTAGCTGCCACAGCCCAGGAAACAGCAGTCCAGCAACCAAAGGAGAAACACGAGGAGGAACAAAAACTACCACAGGTGATAGATGTTTGGACAGAAAATGCAGCTTCACATTTTATTGTTGACAGACTTGAAAAGTGTTGTGCTAACAGCTATGATCATATTATTATTAATTAGTTGGATACTTGAATGCTAAATATCTTTCAGCCTTTGGCGCAGAAGTTTTTAGCTGCCACAGCCCAAGAAACAGCAGTCCAACCAAAGAAGCAAGACAGAGAGGATCAAAAACTATCACTGGTAAAGAACTAGTGTCTTTTTTAGTTATAACTATTGGATGGATCCCCTTGAATTGTTCTACAGATATCCATGATCCCAAGTAGATGAATCCTACACACATTAATAATGCTTTGCAGTTTCTCCAGTGAGAGGATTTTCTGCTTTCCACTGTTTTATATCATTGTACATTGAATATATTTGTGTTTTAGGCTGTTAGTTTGACAAAACAAGACATCTGAAGACGTCACATTGGACTTAACAATTAATTGATTAATTGAGGAAGTATTAAAATAATCCTCAGCTTCAGCTGTAGAAGATGTAACAACCCCTAAAAAACCTAATTCAATTTGAAATGCATCAATCCGTCTTGTAGTGTCTCTAGTCGCAATATGAAGAACTTTCATTTGCTCACAGATTCTCATACAGTTGAGATGAAACACTACATACGTGCTCAAATGCTTCATACATTATAAACCTTCCACCTTTCTCTGACAAAAGATGCCAGACTCAACAAGTGCCACCACCAAAATGAATCCTGCAGCGGCAGAAGCTGCGAGAACGGAGGACCCCAAATCATGTATGTAATTGTGTTAAGGTTTATTCAACACAGGAAATTGAAAAATAACCAAGAAAATTAAGGAAATGTGGTTGACAGTAACCTTTCTCTTTTTTTTACAGCATGTGAAACTGCACAGCTCTGCGATTTCTCCACTGAACTGAAGGTACAACAGATTTTTGACAATTGTGTAATTGTCCATTTTATCTGATATTTGCCTCTCTTGTTCTATTACAGCCCTTTTTCTTATGTTAAACTCACACTAACGCAGCTAATGCTAGCATTGAGTCTCAGTATGAGAGGAGTACTTGACCTGACTTTGGCCTCCTCTGATTGGATAGAGGGGAGAGTCTCACTTAAAACCTTGAGAACTAAATATCTCTGTACTGATACCAGGCTGTCCAATGAACCTCCCCACATTAAGATACACTTTAAAGCATATTTCAATTAAAAAATATAATAAAAACAACTGACATACTGTTTTTTTTAAATTTAATGTTTATTTGCAAGACATCTGAAGACGTCACAATTATCAGATTGATTTTTCACTATTCTGTGACATTTGTTAGGCTAAACAATTAATTGATTAATTGAAAAAATGTGAAAATAATCATCAGAAGATAACAACACAACAGCACAAAACAACACGACAGTAACAACACAAGAGCTTATGATAGAGCTCAAAAATATGTATGATGTTGTAGATGTCTATGCAACTAAAAACACTAAAATAATAATCCCCCCTAAAAAGACACATTCATTCTTGTAAAGCAGAAATCACTCCAATATAAAGAGCTTTCCTTTGCTCAGAGATTCATATACAGGTGAGATGATGCTCTTGCTTAAATGTTTCAAATATGTCCTTTCTCTGACAAAAGGTTCCAGATACAACAAGTGCCACCACCAAAATGAATCCTGCAGTGACAGAGGCCACAACAAAGGAGGACCCCAAAGCATGTATGTGGTTGTGTTATGGTTAATTTAACACAGGAAACTGCTAAATAGTTAAGGGAATGCGATTGACAGTGACCTTCCTCTGTTTTTACAGTGTCTGAAACTGCGCAGCTCTCTGATTGCTCCACTGGACTGAAGGTATAGCCAATTTCATTCATTAATTATATAATGTTCAATAACTATTTGTGTCAAGCTTGTGCTTGATGATGTTTTCCGCTACAAACCAGGAAACAGCAGCCCGACTGAAGGAAAAACACCAGGAGGAACGTAAACCAGCACAGGTATAGTAGTAGACTCTCTATAAATCTGATTTTTCACCTCATTTAGATGCCAGAAAGTACAAAAAGATCAAACGTGTGTTCGGGACTCAGTTTAGTATGTCTGGCAATATGTGCTAGTTTGTTGGTAAGATACCAATAGGAGATGGTTGCAAGGATGTTTGAGATGGTTATTAGGTTTCTAGGTTTTATTAATAAGTAAGTTGGATATTTGAGTGTTCATTGTCTTTCAGGTGAAGCCATTAGGCCAAAAGCTTTCAGCTGCCACAGCCCAGGAAACAGCAAAGGGGAAAGAGAGGGACGATCAAAAACTATCACAGGTACAGTACCAGTGCCTCTATTGTGTTGTTTTTTTTTAATCATTCCTATATTAGTTTTCCTTCATTAACCTACTGAGGTGCAGAAGACAACAATTTTAAGAAAATCTTAGTTTTAAAATATGAGAATCACAAGTCCACTTACAAGTCAGTTTATTATAAATTTTGTGGTTTAGCAATTAGGAATGGGCTGACTTTATCACTGCTGTTTGCTGGTCAGCACACTTTTCCTGACAAAAACTATAAAAGAAGCGTACTCTACTTGCCATCTCAGCAAGTGACCCTAAAATCTATATGATTTATGACTATTATAAACTGTTCAGCCATTAAGAGAAATCCTTCAAATTCAGTCTTTAACAGTATGTAAGTCTTCTATTATATTCTACTTGTGTAACAATGCTGGTATTAGGAGTGCTCTGGTAGATGAATGGTTACAGCACAGGCCACATAACCGCAACATTGCCGCTTCAACTCTGGCTTGGGACCTTTGTTGCATCATCCTTCCCTCTCTCTCCCCTTGTCTCCTGTCTGCTTCTCCACTATCCACTCTCCGTTAAAGACAAAAAAGGCCCAAAAACTATTTAAAAAAAACAATGCTGCTGTTGTACCTGCACATACGGTTGTACTTAGAAGCCTTGTTTTGCGTAAACTCATTCAAGGTAAGGCAAGACAGAATCCCAGATGACGTAAAGCACAAGGTTGAGATGAGAGAACGAAATGGGGATGAAGACAGATCATCTGTAAAAGCCCGTAAAGTAAGTTTTGAACATTTAGCTTTTTTATTTTAGTCTTTTCTCCTCAATATGGTTTGATACCAAAATGCTGTCCATCAGCCTTTACAGGAGAGCTTGGATTGCAGACCGGTGGAGACCAACAGTGAGCTCTCAAAGGTGATGGAGGATGCTCGCCAGAAGTCTCTAGACCTTAAAATCTCCAATGAAACTCTGAGAAATACAAAATCGACCAAGGTGGGGCAAATTCACCAGAAACTGGAAAAGCCATATTCTAATGGTAAGGCCATACACTTACTAATCATTGCACTTTAATTGTTTTGCATTTGGAACCGTAATTTACGGACACTGATTATTAACTAACAGTATTTTTTTAACCCCACAGATCTTGAATGGATTACCAAGTTTGCAGGTGCGTGTTTTAAAGTGTAAAAAAATGTTATCTAAACAGGAAAAGAAGCAAATACAAGGAATTCTTCAAGTTCAGAAGAAAGAAAGATGATCTTTTTAAAGCTCACTGTGAAGTTTTCTATTACTTCTACTGTTTCTCTCTTAACTCTAGTGGATATAAAGCTGGATCCTACCACCGCACACCGATGCCTTATTTCTGCTGATGGGAAGGAAGTAAGAGATGAACAAGAGACAGACGTGGCTGATGCTCCAGAGAGGTTTGATCTGTTCGGCAGCGTCCTGGGGCTCAACAAGTTTACCTCTTGGAAATCATACTGGGAAGTGGAGGTCAGCAACAAGACCGGGTGGGATCTAGGTGTAGCGAGAGGCGACGCAAACTGCAAGGGGAAACTATTGCTGAGCCCTGATAACGGTTACTGGGCTATTGTACATTTTAAAAACAAAGAGTATGCAGCCCTGACAGCTCCACCTGTTCCCCTTTTGTTTAAAGAAAATCTACAGAAGGTGGGAGTGTTTGTGGACTACGAGGGAGGTCTTGTGTCTTTCTACAACGTGACGGCTAAATCTCACATCTACTCCTTTACTCTGTGTTCGTTCACCGGAGAAATCTGCCCATATTTCAGTTTGCATCTTGGTGAAAGTGCTGATCCTCTTATCATCTCAACTGTGAAACACCAGTAATTATATGCAGCATGTTATTACAAGGGTGTGTATGCAACATACTCTTACAGCCATTTTACTCTGGTTTTTACAGATTTTATAGAAATGGCAAGGTTTTGAAAATGGTGCTTTTTTGGTAACATTACAAGGAATATGTGTTTTCATCATTGGTGCAGTTACTTACAAGTGTTTTACTGTTAATGTTAGCATTTCCGTTAAAGCCATGTTTTGTTAAAGGGGGCATATCTTGCTTTTTGTGATTTTATGTTATTTTTTTACTGTTACAATGTCGGATGTCTATGTTAAACATAGTCAAAGGTCAAAAAAATTGGGTTGAACCTATGTTAAATGCTCGCTGCAAGTCAAAAGTCAGGGCTTCATTCTGCACGCTTGGTTTACAATGTTACCTCTACTTTCTCCTCTTGATGATGTCAGGTTGTTCGCGCATGCCCAGAAATGGCCAACCGTTTCGTAACCTTTGTTGCTAAGGTGGTTCCAAGTGTTGTTTGCGTTGTTCACTTGCATTTTTTGGGTCGGATTCGGACCCAGCATTTATGGATGTATTTGAGCAGTTTACATTTAGAGTAAAGAACAAGAAAAAGAAGTGAAATCCTGCTTCTACCGTTTGCTTACATAGCCTCCCAAGCCGCTGGAAGTCGGCCGGTATAAGATAAATAAGGAGTTTTTTAAACTGTAAAACATTCAAAGATATTCAAGTAGAGCCTCAGAATATAAATGTAGAGCTGGAACACTGGATCCTATTTTCTATAATGCAACTGAATAGTGTCTTATGTAAGGCCCTACCTGCTTGGTAAACACCAACTTCTTCCAAATAAAATATTCAGGGTTTTTTTTTAGACCTCGTAAAGCTCCTTCTTGAGTCAACATAGAAAGTATTATGTCAATATATGTTATAAAAGAGTTTTTTCAGGTTGAGTTGTACTTGTTATTAAGAGTTAACTGAACGTAATGTGTAAGATCACTAGAGTGCACCTTTAATTGTTATAATATGATATATATATAATGTAAAAGAATTCCCTTGTTGAGTTCACATGTCCTGCAATTAGATAAAGAAAATTTGTAATTTTTTTCTACAAATATGCATTTCCTTTATATTAAGCATTGTGTATTTTTGTTTTTGGTGTCTTCTTTTTGAATCCCTGTAAGCTACCAAATCTACTCTTAGCTACTCTTCTTAGAGTTCAAAGGAGAGTAACTAAAAGTTTCTCCTAATTACAGCAGACAAAAACACTTTTTAAAAACTAATGTCAGGACAATCTTTAAAACCTACATTATATATTATTTTCAAAAGTGTCAAAGTGTTTTTATCAAATGTTTTGATGTGCATTTCATGTATGGATGGGTAGACAATGATAAAAAAATTGATGAGGACACCAGAGGACAGTTAGTGAAATCCTCATTCTGTCACTTTCTGTTCATATAACCTGTTATTTCTAGTTACATCCTTGTATAAAACCACATGTACACCATCACTGTGACCTCTGACCCCTGCCCTGTCTCCCCTTGGTTTTGTCACATGATGGTAAAGTGGGAATTTATATCATTTACTTATTTTTGTAAGCTATTAGTTAGGACATTTGACATAGTCTATAAAATCACATGCAAGGGTGTAATACAAACTGTTACATAACAACTTTTTATACTTCAACGCACAGGGGAATGAAAATCCCAATAAAGAGTTTCTTTTTCTTTTTCTGACACTATCAATTGTTCCTGCATTTTTTTCCAAATGAGTCTGACAGATTAGTGTTGCTTAACGACACCACAGTGCATGATGCGAGTAGGTTTTGAACTAGTAAAGGATTGTTTTGGCTGAAACGAAACTGAAACAGTTTAAAGTTAATAGAAAGGAGGAGAGACGGGAAATGACCGACAGATCACACACAGGATCATCAAGGATACAGACCGAGGTAGGCTGAGATAAGCAGGTTATGATATCGTTACTTTTTACTTTAAAGCACTTTTTTGGTAGAATTATGAGGCAACATAAAGCACGAATGATAACACAGATTAGAAGTTTAGTGTTCCTGTTTGGCGAATATGTAATAGAAGGAAATGATCTTGAAAACTGTTGTAAGCATTTGAAAGAAATAATTTAGATTTGTATGCGTGTTGTAAAGTTATTAGAGGTCGTGTTTAAACATGCACAGTATGTTATGTCAAAAAGAGCGATTTCATACTTGTGACCGATATATCCGAGTTTCATAACACTGTCGATGATTACAAGGACGATACGGCTTGACAGGTGCAGTCATGCAAATATAGGAAAACCACAGGTTTCGAGGCGTGCACAAAAATACACACAACATAGTGGAGCGTGTGTAAAATGTAAATACAAATGTTCAATGGGCTTTTATTCGATGTTCAGTCTTTTGCTGATGTCAGAATCAAGTAAATCAAGTAAATCAAGTTTCCTGTGATGAAAGTTATTTTTAGATCCGGTTACTACGTTGATATTAAACCACACAGTGGTATGATGACAAGGAAGCACACTTTTTTTTTCTAAAACTGAACACAATAAACATGAGTAGTAATAGTTTCTTTTTGAACAGCGATTAAAAACCTATATTTTTTAGTATACCACAGAACTACAGGCACCATTTTACAATAACAGCATATATAAATACTATCTTTCTATATTATGTTATATCATTCTGATACTATATAATACTATTGGCTATCTGTTGCTTTTAGAGTTGATTTCAAGATATTACTTGCAAAGCCCAGAGAGGCCTTGCCCCAAGTTATTTCTCAGATCTATTAATGCCCTGTGTAATTCCTTATTGTTCCAAGGTTCAGTTTAAGACACAAAGGTGACAAGTAAAGACAGCTGTAAACAGGTGTAAACAGGTGTAAACAGAGCCGTTGTTATCAGGGCTCCTTGACTTTGGAATGACCTGCCAGAAGAGATCAATGCTGCAAACTCTGTCTCGTCTTTTAAATCACTTTTAAAAACCTGCTTTGTGTTTTAAATGTGTTCTGTTTTTATTGTAAAACACTTTGTAACCTTGTTTTGAACGGTGCTGTATAAATGAAGTTTATTATCATTATTATTACTATCTTTCTATATTATGTCAAATCATTCTTATACTTTATAATACTACTGTATTGTATTGTTGTACTCTGTTATCTCATATTTATGTATATACATTGCATATTTATACAGTATAAACATACAGTATGTACATGTAAACATGTAGCTGCTATCTGCTTCTCTGCTCTTCTTCTTGTGCTGCTGTAGTGCTGATTATCTATGGGGATTTCCCCGGGATCAAAAAATTTGATATTATCTAGTCTATGTGTCCTCACAGGTTATCTTCACTGGTGGATAATGTGTGTATAATTAGCTGGGATGACTGTAGTAGATACTGTGCAGTACACTCAGAACCACTAGAGGGCGACAAATGAGTGTCTAATCTCAGGCCTGTACCAATTATGGTTTTGAGACAAAATTAAGAAAATGCAATCAGATATCAACTTAGAGTAAATATAACCAAAAGGTGTTGCCAGACTTATTCTTATTCATGTTAGGATATGCTCTTAATTTCAAATCAAACTTTCCTCTTTAGGAAAGTAAAGCCTTGAGACACGAGAGAAGCAGAGAAACAGTTCAGTAAAGCATTTCCTGAGGCCTGTTGTGGACAGTGCTACTAAATGTTTGATTTTATGCTTAAAACAAACAAAAATAACACTATTGATCTCTGTTAGAATATGCCTTATGTCACAGTTGTTTCAAGGTTTGGTACATTGTTGTGAACATGTTATGGATCAGTCGTTGTTGCTCCTACAAAAGTCAAGCAAGTGCTTTCCTAAATGTGTTGCATAATGAAGAAGAAGCGCAAAACTCACGCTTACAAAAATATACATATTTGTCTTCTACAGGTACTTAACACATCAGACATGAGTAAGCAGGTTTGCCACTGCGGTTGGTCAAAAGAGACAACTTACCAGGGCCTGAGAACTCACCAGGGAAAAAAGGGATGCACACCGAAGGGAATGCACATCCCTCAATGTGACCAGTTCATGTTTAATAGTTACAAACCTACAATTACCTACATGATGCCTCCAATCAAAATAGAAGACCCTTTCCTGGACGCTTACACCTCTATCAAGACTGGTGAGTAGTTTACCTCTGACTCTGCTTTGTGTTCTCATTTATCACATTAATTAACCTGCTCCCAAAAAAGAACCAACATTCCCACCAGATGTAGCGTTGAATACCTGAATTAAATGTCACCTTCTTAGCACACATTCACCTTTATACAGTGAAACAGTGTTACAGCAAGGCTGCATTTTGTGTTTGGGATGTCATACCAACAAAAAGGCCCTCTTTTGTGCATAATTGACAACATACTGTATGTCACTGCTTGGCATAATTTCAGTACTTTGTACAGTTGTATGCAGAGGGTCAAGTGTATAGCCTTCTCCCAAACTGCTCAATATAATGAATGATGAAGATAAATTAATTTTCAGTTAAGGGTTAAATGATTTCTTGCAGTTAACTTTTTTTTCTTTTATAAAAATGAACTCTTTAGTTATGTCTCAAACAGACACAACAGACATGCCTGCAGAGATGCTCTTCCCGAGCCTGAGGATTCACCAGAGCATGATGGGAAGCACTCCAAGAGGAATTAGGATACAAGAGAGTGAACCGTACATCTATAAAAATCAGTTGCAAGAATCTCACCAAAAGGACAGCAAACCAAATACCAGTGCTCTGGTAAAGAAGGAGGTATATCATTGTCTTTGATATCATGTTAGACTTCAATCATCTTTATAAATATATAAAAATGATATAAGTCAATCAGTCTTGCAGTAGAACATTACAATGTCAAGTGAAACCTTTCAAATCTTATCTCCCGCCTCTCTCTGACAGAATGTGCCAGCGCCACCAGACCTTACCACCGAAACAAATCCTGCAGCCACAGAAGCTGCAATGGAGATGATCAAGTCACGTATGCATTTTGATTTTAGTTTATTAATATAACATTAGAAATAACACCCAAAAAATGAAGCAGCTATGTCTGATAGTGACATATCCTTTCTTTGTAGTTTTGGAATATCAGCAGCGCTCTCTTCAAATGGCCCAAAACTCTGACAACACTCATCGAGAGCTTGATTTCTCCACTGGCGCACAGGTACAACAGATTTCTAACTTGTTTGAAGAACCTGCTTTGGAGTAGAAGAAAAAAAGCTGTTTCAGCTTAAATTAATTCATCCAGATGTTTACCTGCTGTATAGAATTAAAATTTTTGCCTTTCATTCTTTGTAACCCTCTTGCTTTTCCACTTTTCTCATGCATAATCAATTCAGGACAAAATAGAGAAAAGTTATTTTATACAAAACTGTTTAAGGGGAATATCGAAGTTTTCGGATAAGATATTGCATTATAAACAAAGGTGAAAGTGTCATGGAAATATTGAATGATCAGGAAAAGTGAGCAATGTTTCACTGAGTGAGATCCATTAAATCTTATCTTCCACTTTTTCCCTGACAGCATGTCTTAATGCCAGTGTCACAAAACCTCAGCTTCCAAATGAATCCTGCAGCTGCAGAAGCCACAGTAAAGGAGACAAGCAAGTCATGTATGCTCTATAATTGTAATTGTTTCATTACAGAAAGAGAACAAGTCTAATACAGAGAAAAAATACTAAGTAACTATGTTTAATGTGCTTTCTTTACAGTTTTTGGGAGCGCACAGCACTCTCATCAAAGTGCCACCAGCTTGGACAAAGCTCGTCGAGCGCTTGATTTCTCCACTGGCGCACAGGTACAACAGATTTCTGACTTGTTTAAACAACCTTCTTTGGAAAAGAGGAAAAAAAAAACAGTTTCAGCTCAAATGACTTCATCCAGATGTTTACCTGCTGTATAGAATTAAATTTTTTGTAACTCTCTTGCTTTTCCACTTTTGTCATGCACATGCATCAGTTCCGGACAAAATAGAGAAAAGTTATTTTATACAAAACTGTTTAAAGGGAATATCAAAGTTTTCGGATAAGATATTGCATTATAAACAAAGGTGAAAGTGTCATGGAAATATTGAATGATCAGGAAAAGTGAGCAAAGTTTCGTTGAGTGAGATCCATTAAATCTTATCTTATACACTTTTCTCTGACAGCCTCCCATGATGCCAGTGTTACAGGACCTCAGCCTCCAAAGGAATCCTGCAGCTGCAGAAGCCACAGAAAAGGAGACAAACAAGTCATGTATGCTCTATAATTGTAATTGTTTCATTACAGAAAGAGAACAAGACTAATACAGAGAAAAAAAAAATCGAAGTAATTATGTTTAATGTGCTTTCTTCACAGTTTTTGAGAGCCCACAGCGCTCTCATCAAAGTGCCACCAGCTCAGACAAAGCTTGTCGAGCGCTTGATTTCTCCACTGGTGTACAGCAGGTACAAAATAACTTGTTTGAACATCCGGATGTGGAGCAAAACCGGTTTTATCCTGTGAGTCACCTATTAAAGCACATTAATCCACTTGTATACACTTTCAGGTTCACCATTATATTATCATTTGGTCCAACTTTCACTGAGTGCTTTCACCCTTTAGATGGACCAACTGATGTGGGGGCCACCAACGACCACAGCTCAGGGAACAGCAGTACGACCACAGGTGGAGGAAAAAGAAAAAGAAAAAGAAAAAGAAAGAGAGGCTCAAAAACTATTAAAGGTACAAGACCTCTAATAATACAGTATATTGTTTTTAGCCATGCTAGGGATGACAATGTTGGTCAATTGGTCAGTCAGTAGTTTGTCCAATACTTTAGTTTATGACTTAAAGTACAATACCACCAACAGCTGCTAGATGCTGGCTCCACTTGACTCCCATTCAAAAATCATCAAATTCTCTCTAGAAATACAAAGTCAATAATTTTTTTCAACAAGTCAATATGGTCTCAATTGCTAATTTCGGGCCCTCTAATCAGTTTGCTGGTGGTTATTTTGGAAATGATTGCTTCATCTAGAGATTGAAGCATTGGAGCTTGGCTTCAAACTGGCTCCAATGCAAACCAAACCAAACAGTCTATGTTTATGAGTAAATACCTTCAAAACTAGTAACATTCCCATCAGCCTCAGTTGTACTTTGTGTTTAGTTCTAATAAGCAAACTATAACATGCTTGTGCAAGATTGTGACCGTATTATATCTGCCAAAAATTAGCATGTTAGCATGCTAACGTTAGCATTTCATCAGCATGCTGACATCGCTATGCCTATGTACAGCTTCACAGAACTGTTAGCATGGATGTAGACTCTTCTTCTTGTTTGACTCTACAGGGTATTTTATACTTTTATACTCAGCAATGCTACCATTTTACTTATGTGTTAGCATGCAAGTGGTCACTACAATGTGTGCATACCAATGTACTTTTTGTCTCGATTCAAGGCAAGACAAGATAGAACCAGAGCTGACTTACAGCAGAAAACTCAGATGAGAGAGCAAAAGGTGGCTGAAGTCAGATCATCTCTGAAAGCCTGCAAGGTAAGCTGCAGCAGAGATTTAGAACTTTTTGATTTTGGATTTGATTGATATTTCTTTAACATCTTTACTATCCATCACTCTTTTCAGGGCAGCTTGGACGCTGAGTGGCTGGAGATTAACAGTGTGTTCTCAGAGGTGATGAGAGTTGTGGAGGATACTCGGCAGAAAGCCCTTCAACCTCTGGAGGAGAGGTAGGTCCTGTGTAGACCAGTGATGGAGATAACACTTCCTTGATTACGAGTTCATTAGGAGCTCCACAGTTAGAGGTCATCAATGCATGTCCTGTATGCAGTTATGGTACAGTACATTTTATTAAAACTAATGTACTGATTACTTTTTAGGAGACAGAGAGTAAAGAAAGAAGCACAACAGTTGGTCCAGAAGCTGCAAAGAGAAATTGATGAGCTCAAAAGGACTATCGATGAGTTGGACAAAAACCCAGACTTGCAGGTGAGCCCGAAGGATCTGACATTATGCTTCTACTGTACTTTTCAAACTAATTCTGACAATACAGATTAAGATTTTTCCACTTGTTTTGTATTTTACATTGACAATGCGATATTTCTGACACACAGGTTTCCGCTCTAACAAGCTTGGATGAATCTAGAGATTGGAAACATCTAACTGTTGACACTTCATTCTCCTTCGGTACCCTGAGAGCTACAACTTCTGTCATGATGGAACAAATTCACCAGAAACTAGAAAAACTCTCCTCTGTTGGTGAGTCCCTAAGTTTATCAAGGTTTTTATTTTACTAAATCAAGGTTTGTGTCCAACTTATTGTCATTTACTTTAATGTAATTTCTCTTCCCACAGAACTCAAGAGGATTCCTGCATTTGCAGGTGTGTATCTCAAAACTACTACTAAATAGTAAATATTCAACTATGTGAATGTGACTATCTTAACAAGAAAAAGTAAAAAATAAATCTGTGACAAGCTTTCACATAGAGTTTCATTTTGGTAAAGTCTACAAAAAAGATAAGTGTAAAATAATGAATCAATGGTACAAATAAATTACGTTTCTTGAATAAACTTTAACTAATTGTCCAGTTAGCGACCAAACGAATTAACTGCTAGTTAGCTACTCTGACACTTATTTTACAAGGAATTTTGATGTGCCTCTTTCTGTTGTGAATGAACTACTCTGCAGAAAGCAAGTCAGTTATCTTGTCTCCAAAAAGCACACGTTCTTCTATGCAATGACATTTTAATATTGGTGTGTTTATGATGTAATATTCCTCCTTTTTGCCTGAGTAAAATAACACCAAATCATCAATATTACACCCTCAGAACCTCACTGAAAATGTATTCTTCTGTGGACATTTATTTTCTGCACTGGTTGATCCTTACTTTAGTGAGGGGTGCTTTATATCTGCTTTTATTATGGAGTAGTATCCATAAAATGCATCAACATATGTGAAGTTTTAGAATGTGTTACCCAGTTGATGTGCTTCTTCCCACATTAGAGCTGAATTTATTAAAGCTGCATCATGATTCTGTTCTATTGTATTCAACTGCAGTTGATGTAAAGCTGGACCCCACTTCTGCACACCAATGCCTTGTTCTTTCTCCCGATGGGAAGAGAGTGAGAGATGGAGGAAAGAACCAGCCAGCTCCTGATTCTCCAAAGAGGTTTGATCTGTATGGCAGCATCCTGGGGCTCAACAGGTTGACCACTGGGAAGTCGTACTGGGAGGTGGAGGTCAGCAACAAGACTGGGTGGGATCTGGGCGTAGCGAGAGGTGACGCAAACCGCAAAGGGGAACTGTCGTTGAATCCAGATAACGGTTACTGGGCTCTTGTACATTATGAAGGCAAGAAGTATGCAGCTCTGACGGCACCACCCGTTCCTCTTACCCTGAAGGAGAAACCTCGGAAGGTGGGGGTGTTTGTGGCTTACGAGGAAGGTCTTGTGTCCTTTTACGATGTGACGGCTCAATCTCACATCTACTCATTTACTAATTGTTCGTTCAGGGATGAGATCCTCCCGTATTTCAGTCCACATCTCAAGCAAAATGATGAAAACGTGGATCCTCTGATTATCTCTGCTGTGTAAAAGCAGTAGTAATTATATGAGGGGAATGTCTTACTGGTGTGCTGTAAGTTATAGTGCACCACTGGTTATTAAAAGTATGAGTTGGGTGTACAACAACAGTTTACTGTAACTACTAAAGGGTTTAAATTGGGTTTTTTGACCTTCATCCACAGGAGTTTTTTTTCTTTTTTTCTTTTTAAACAGGACATTGTTATTTCTATATTGATGACGACATTATAATTTCTTTTCAGTTCAGTTTTTCGTTTTCATTTAAGAGATTGTTGGTGTTTTGCAAAATGTATCTCAATCAAAATGTGTAAGATAACAAATGTATATATGAATTTACATATATGAAAAAGTTGCAAAATGATACCCATATTTTATGCCAAAGGATGAATGAATAAGACAGATATTCTCGCTAATCTTGTCAATACATTTGTTTTCATTCAAACTCTGCTGCAAATATATTTAGCATCTTAATATACTTTCATGTACGACACATATAAGTAATTGATTATAAATATATGGTTTGCTCTTTTGCTGTTTTTATCTGTCTATATTATATTTATCTATACTCTAAAACATCTTACTTTTGGTGGACACTTGACAACTCCCTTTTTTTAATCTCCATGTTCATCTGTTTGTCTCTTAACATGTTCACAATGTGGTTTCTGGTGATTTTGATATGAAATAAGATTGCAACTGCTGTGGTCTGCATGAGTCATCCTAAATATGCTAGTTCACTGGTATTAAAATATGTTTTATGATTTGAAGCTTGATTACTTAAATAGGACAGCCATTTGGGAAACATTTTACTGTATAATATATTTTGTATTTTTCATTTATATTTTTTCATAGTTTGGGTAAAATAAAAACAATAAAACAAGTTTGACTTTGTATTTGTTGATGTCTCCCTTTCTCTCTTCACAGCTTCAGAAGCTCTTTTGCATTTTCTTGGAATTTTTTTTGGACTGTGTTATTCTCCATCTGTCCACCAGTTGCCATGTTCATTATTCTATATCTGGCTGTGTACTTTCAATACCAATACACCCTTTTCTTAAAGGACAATTATTATGAAACTATATAATATTTTGTTGATTGGTGATGGCATTTCTGTGTATATCAGCCAAATTTAACAGTCTACTTACTTTTTACTTTATCCACTGCAGTGAAATGCTATTATATGCAACCTCTAGGGGAGCCCTTGTGTTTTGTGTGTGCATCTGTCTCCCTCACCTGGTGGCCCTCCTCTTTGCATTTCCTACAGCAGGTATAGCATTCCTGCCTTTCCTCTCACCTGATTGGTCCATGCATTAGAGATCCCAAGGTCAAATCCCTGTCCACCACCTCCCAGATAAAGTGCTACACTTTAAGCCGAAAAAGGCTACTTATCTCAACCTGTGTCACTTGTACTCCATTGTTCTGTTAATTGTTCAAAGTCTGTGTTTATGTGATTCTTCAGTTACCCAGGGCACAGGACTAGGTAAGTTTGGGGTGGCCTGTACATTTCCACTCATAGGATTTACATGTTAAAATCACAGGGTTAGAGGAGGTTCCAGGGTGGTTTTGAGTAGACAGAGTATTATTATTATTTATTTTACATGGATTATTTTATTAGATTTGAGACCACTCTGATTACAAAGTGTGGATTTATATAGATTTTGCACTGCATTGGTTGTGTGTTGGCACATGATTGTAAATAAATATATTCTACTGTCCTTTTGGTGTTGTTGCCCCATCATTTCATTCTACTTGTAACTGTTTGTTGTTGTTAAACACACTTCTACATCCTTTAGACAGCCTGAAGGTTTTCAAAACTGTGCAAAGCCACAATAAAATTCCAGAAACAGGCTTTATGTGCTGGTGGTGGGGCTCTTGACTGGGCTGCAGAGGTGGATGGCTGTATGTTTATGCTTGGCTCCATAACTGGCCTTGCTCCTCTTCTGAGGTTTGAGGTGGTGCCACAATTTTCAATGAAGGGTGTCAAGAACTCCATGACAGCCACAAATTTCCAAGGCCTTTGAGCTGAGGCCCCAGCTCCACTCCTGTGTTTTTCCCTCTCCTTTTTTTTCTTTTTTAAAAGTGTTCCTGAGTCTCCTCCACCTTGATCTGCAGATGTTCTCTTGTGCAAACAAGACTAAAATAACATTCAGTAAAGGCTGATGTGTGAACAGTGGTGGAAGAAGTACACTGTTCCTTTAGTTAAGTAATAGTACACTTAACAGAAGTAAAACAGTTGAAAAGTATTCAATATTCAAAGTACAATCTACTAACTATTGAAAGTAAATGCTATGATGTTCTTATATATGTGCTTGGCAGCAGTTCTTGATCCATTGACCACATAAGGTTATGTTGAAGTGTCTGCTTTTAGTTGGCAGGCTTAAAATGTGATAGTACATCATCTTATATAACATAGCTATGCTGTGTCTTAAAAACAAATGCAATTTTAGTTTGAGGTAACTGTTAACTGGTGGGTTTAGATTAACTGAGCCCAGTGGATTAAAAGTAGTAGTGGATGAACTGCAGATTATAAAATGAGTCACACCCACAGTGACTTAGTGATAATGTGTTTCCCACAGTGACTTGGTGTCCTGTGTACAAATAAGAAATGAAAAAAATGACACAGAAAAAATAGAATGTGTTTTATATGTTTGGTTTTGAGCTTTTCATTTCTTAATCAGATCATTGACAGTAGAGAGATGACAGGGAATGAGGAGAGAGAGATGGGGAATGACATTTTACAAGGGTCCCCAGCTGGACGTTCTGGTTCATGATCAGCTTCTTAAGACAAATATCATGAATATATCAGTCCATACAGTATATATATTTATTTAATCCACATTACATATAATATTTCGTTGGGCACTACCATTCACCTCTGCCTATAACTGTTTCAGCTCATTTTTATCACTACACCCTCTTCTCTCTAACATGTTCATCATGTGAAGAGGAAGTCATGTTTCTGCTACTGTGTCCTGCAGAACTCACTATGAATACTTTAACAGTTATATATCTGACACCCTTTGTATGAGTGTGACTGATGATCAGTTATTCAGAGTGTCATGCTGTACTGCAGTATGGCCTGGTTCAGCAGCTTATCTGTGAAACTTCAGACTAAACTATATAATCAAATCCAAATTTGTGCAGATTATTAGCCAACCTGTGGCACACTCCTTACAAGTAGCTCACAACATGAGCCTGCTCAGACTAAGTCGCTAACAGTATCTCTTCTGAGTCCTTGCATGTTTTTAAATGGAGAACACCAACTTCTGCCCTCTAATATGTGATTTAGAGTCAATATACACACAACAGGCTGAAGAATTCTGAGGTGATATGTATGATTGTCATGACTGTTTCATGTTTTTTGTATGTCCATGAAAAGTGTCATATGTATAACTGTATGTTTAATCTGTGTGTAAACCTCTTAAACAGAACTGCCTAAGAATGCAAAATGAATTTCAGTGTAAGCTGATAATAAAGTCTTATATCATATCAACAACATCCACCACTGAATACTGCATGCATGCACTGTAGCTGTTGTTATATTGACAGAATTTGAAGTTCAATTACACATATTGTCCTTTCTGTATTTGTTTTAATGACTGTTGCAGATTATGTGCAGTTTATTTCTCATGAACTTACAAGGGCCATGATTATGAGTGCTTCTTTCTCACTATTTTCTTGTATAAGGTGTTAGCCACAGTGACCCACCCTGACATGTTCACACATACAGTATGTCATGACAAAAGTTCACTTCTCCATTTACAGAAACAGCGGTTGGTTTGTGTCAAATATGCACATACACTAAATTACTGGCAATCAGACATGGGTTATATGCAGTAATTTGACTGGCTGTTAAGCTTTATTTTGGCTGAACATAATTGGTTGTGTCCAAGATGTGGTGGAGAGAGCAAGTTTAAAAGGGGAGAAACATTTTAGAAGTTCTAACAGGCACTTAAACATCAATCGGTATTGTTCCTCTCCAGACTAACACGACAACAGAGAAAGGTAAGAAAACCCCTCTTCCTCCCTCTTTCTCTAAAATTCTAAAAATTTTGGCATTTTTTAATTTAATTAATTTTTAACCGCAATTTAAAAATTCCATCTCCTTCCTTGGAATTTTTGGTGTCTCGTCCTTTATTTAAAATATGGAGATACAAGTTAGCCCCTACAGTATATGTTATGTCCAGATGAAGATCTTTGTGATTTATTTGGCAAGCATTTCCATTCTGCAGTTACTGGATGTTAATTTTAAACCCTGCATGTACAGAATTTGACAAATTACTTGTTGGTGTGTTTATTTTGTTTTTGAGCAACTAATTACTCTGCTCAATAACTCAAACTCTCTTTCTTTCTCCACTCTAGACAAAATGAACGTCATTCTCCTGACTCCCATCATCTTCATTCTAGCCCCTGTTGCTAGCGTGACCTTTCCCTCAAGGCCCTGTCAGGGGAGAAGTGAGATAGACAAATACAATGAATTCATCAAGAAACACATCCTTCCACCTAACTTTGACACAAATTCTCCAGAGGAATGGGGAAAGTGAGTTAAAATGTTAAATCAATTATTTTTTTCTTGTGAAAGAGCCAGTAATACTAAAAATCTATGCTGAATTGTAATTTAGTGGATTCTTCTTAATCCTATATCATTGCAATGTTTAACTTTGGACTTAAGAGCAAAAGTGCTGCAGCAACTCAGCAAGCCAAAAAAAAGTTGAACCTTAACATGATCTCTTTACACAGATACTTAATGAGGTTAGGACTCTGTGGCAGAGTTCCTGTGCAGTCCTTCATCAACAACGACAATAAGGGAAAAGTCGTGGAGATCTGTAGTGACGCTGGCCGGCTCTTGCGAGATAACTTGTGCATCAGCAAGTCAACAATGTTGGTATATCATGTCACATCCACACAGGGTTGCGAAGTTGAAGCTAGCGATATAACAAAACGCAATCAAAATGTGATTGTGGCATGTAATATGATTGAAAATCAGTGCCTCCCTGTCCATTATCAGAAATACAACAATGAAAGACCAGGCAATATAGCCTGCACCTAAACTTTCTGTCAAGCTTTGCTAAATGAATAATTTGTGCTCACGAAAATGTGAAAGAATCTTGAGCTACATATATTTTGTAAATCACATGTTATAGATAATACAGTGTGTTGTATCAAGCAAGGTGAAATGAATAGAGCTGATGTTTGGGAAGTTTTGAAAACATTTTCTCTGTTTTCTTTTTCATGGTGTTGGTAAAAAATAAAACGATGTTTGGCTTTACATTTGTTGTTGTCACTGTACTTTACACTGTTTAATGACTGGATAGATTTCAGATTATGTGCAGTACAGTATTTTCCTGTGTACATGGTTAATGCTTCAGTCTTTGCATTTTCTTGTATTAGGTCTCAGCCACAGTGATCCACCCTGACAGAGTCACACATACAGTTCACTTCTTCATTTACAGAAATAGCAGTTGGTTTGTGTCAACAAACACATGTGCATTACCCTGCTGTACAGTCATTTACTGATAATTATCATAGACAGACCGTATATAGTAAAAGATACGTTTGCAGTCATTTGATTGGCTGTTAAGCTGCTTCAGTCTTTGCATTGTCTTGTATTAGGTCTCAGCCACAGTGACCCACCCTGACAGGGTCACATATACAGTTCACTTCCTCATTTACAGATATAGCAGTTTGTTTGTACATTTACAGGTAATTATCATAGACATACCATACATAGTAAAAGATACATTTGCAGTCATTTGATTGGTTGTTAAACTGTTTGTTTTGGGTGAGGATGATTGGTTGTGATCAAATGTTCACAAGATAAGAGGAGGTTTTAAAAAGGCAGGTTCATTTTTGAAATTCTAGCAGAGACTTAAACCTCACTTTGTATTGATCAACTCTAGACTGAGGCTGGCAGATCAGAGCAGGTGAGAAAATCTCCCTAACAAAAAAAAAGTGTGTAGGTGTGACCCTTGTTGCTGTGAGGCTACAATTGTTGTTGCTTCAGTGGTTTATTCATTGATGAGTAGTGTTTACAACTTCCGGCTTGAACAACCCAAACTTCATGTTTATTGTCTTGCTGTAGCAGCTTTACAAGCACAACTTACCAACAACATTATAAACTTTTCAGTGTATTCATTTGTTGTGGCTGTACAGTAGAATATCAATATCAGTGGATTATAGACAGGTACATACACACTCTGCAGACTACTGATATGTTTCATGTCATGCAGCTGTGCAAGGCCAGTTATGGAGCCAAGCATAAACATACAGCCATTCACCTCTGCAGCCCAGTCAAGAGCCCCACCACCAGCACATAAATAAGCAATTACAGAGCTTAACTGTGCATGAAATAAATCCACTCAGTGTTCAAATGTCAGTATTTAGTGACACATTTGTTCATCTTCCTACAGACAAACAACATTCTGGGTGCAACATATAACTGTTTTAAAAAATATTTATGTAACAAAACTGTCAACTTCATGACACAACACAGTAAATAAAAGAGGACTCATTACACTCATTTTCAAGTGATTTATTTCTCTGATTCACATTGTGAGTGACTGCCTTATTTTTAGACATCTGAATTTAAATTCTAATGGTCAGAAATGATTCTGTATCACAATAAAGTGATAAATTATTTATCCATTCTCATATTTGAGTGACCAAAAAACCACTGAAACTTGTGTGGTAGTTGTTTCCCCAAACATGTGAGTTTGCAGGCAAACGGACATACACCATGTCACCTTGCTGCAGCTGCAGGAACACTGCGTTTCCTCCATTATCAGTTGAGTCATACTTTGATGGGTTATCACCGGTCATGACCATCACCTGATTGTTCTTGTACAAGTACAGCTTTGCCGCATACTGTCCTCCAGCATGAAAGAATATGGTAAAGTAATAAACACCTGCAACCGGTGCAGTGAAGATACCTATGGAAAGAAAAACAGGTTTTTGGTTGCGGCCTAACAACATAGTTTAAGATTTTTTTTTTTTTTTTTTTTTGGGGGGGGGGGGGGTTCAAATGAAATGTATCTATCGTTCCATTATTTTCTTGCTCCTGCTACCTGCTCATCCTGTTCATGAGGGAAGGCATCCTGCTGAAATGCTGATCTTACAAAAATGGTAAATCTTTAAATGAATAAATGTGTGTGTATGTATTTATCATATCTTACCTGTGTATTGACTGTAGGCTCCACCGATGTTTGTTAACACTCTTCTGTAGATTAGAGTCGTGTCTGTGTTGAATGGTCCGATGTGTCCACCACCACCTACTGTTGCACTGAATATTACCTTGGTTCTCTCTGTATAAAGTAAAACATCCTAAATCATTATCTTGTATTTCCATCCTACTAATATCTTCCATCCTTGTTTATTCCATCATAATGAACAAAACAATTCATTCATTCTTAAATAAAGTCTTTAAATCAACTACAGGAAATGTTTGACTTTACCTTTGTTTCTCACATCCATAATCTGGTTTTCACTGTCCTGCAGTCTGGTTTTAACAGCTTGCAGTTCTTCCTCAATGGCATCAAACTTTCCCAGAAGCTCATATGTGTCAGGCAAGTTGGCAAACTGCCTTTGACTATTTATTTCTGTGTCAGTAGCGTTAGCATCCTCCTGGGCCAACGTCAAGCTGCAGAACAGGAACACAAAAAACAGCACCGTAAATGTCATCTTCAAAGTTCATTCAAGATCTTCAGTCTCCTAAACTCTGATTGATATGATCCCTCTGACTGCTTTTATGTTGTTTAAAAACGACCTGTTAATATTTAACAATCCCATTTGACATGTGACTTCATTATTTTACTGTAAATGATCCATTAACTGTTTCAGTGGAAGAGCAATGAGGAAATAATATTTTCTCTGGACACCATCAATGTTAACCTTTGATTGTTACGGTCTAATGCCTTTTTGTTGTTTTGTGAAATTGACATGACAAGACTTTTTTAGGTTGTGGCACAATGAAATTAACTACATCCAATATCTTTGGAAAACACATTTACAAAACTAAAAACATAACACACAACATTTCAGAAAACACAACGTCAGTTCATATGCCTGTAGTGAAACTTGCAACCTCATAGGCAGACTCGGAGCCTCTATCCAAGTGCTGATTTTTTGGGGAAGCCTGGGCACCCTATTGGCCACCCCAGATGTAATTGACTTAGATTAGTGGGGTTTTTTTTTTAGAGGCAGAACAATTTCTGTACAGCTGCAACACACCTGGGATGCGTTTTAGGTGCACACACACACACACTTAGGTGAGCACCCACAAATGCCTCTGGAGACTTGTTTTTACAACTGGCAAGTCAAGTAAACCAACAAATGATTAAAGGTAAGCTAATTATATATGTCTTCATCCTCAGCCTATCTCTCTTGCTTAAAATGTTTTTTTTCTCCTGTTGGTTCTCTTTTTGATGGCTGAAGCAAGCAGGTAAAGCAGAGTTGTGGTTATGGGTGAATGGATGGATTGTGTTTGCAGCTTTGGTATGTTAGAGGCTAGAAACAATTCTCTTACAAATCACAACAGCAGAACAGATCTGTGTTGTTAAGAAGACATGCAGTTCACTGGATTGTGGGATGTGACATAAAGGGTAACTTTGAGGCTGAGGCAGTTTTGGATAACAACATTCCTATAAAACTTTTAGGGAAATCTAGCTTCAAAGAAACAATAACCAAAGATCAGCGAACCTGAGAATTTTATGGTTTCTTTTTGAGATTGTCAAGCTACATGACCCTGGAAATGCTATCAGCTGGAATCAATATAAACACAACAGGCTGAAGAATTATTTTATACATCAGTCTATACTGTTGCTAAACCAAGATCAGTGATCTGCTAACTGAGATCTGAATACGGAGGACATGATGTGATATGTATGATTCATGACTGTTTAATGTTTTTTGTATGTCTATGAAAAGTGTCATATGTATAACTGTATGTTTAATCTGTGTGTAAACCTCTTAAACAGAACTGCCTAAGAATGCAAAATGAATTTCAGTGTAAGCTGATAATAAAGTCTTATATCATATCAACAACATCCACCACTGAATGCTGCATGCATGCACTGTAGCTGTTGTTATATTGACAGAATTTGAAGTTCAATTACACATATTGTCCTTTCTGTATTTGTTTTAATGACTGTTGCAGATTATGTGCAGCTTATTTCTCATGAACTTACAAGGGCCATGATGATGAGTGCTTATTTTTCACTATTTTCTTGTATAAGGTGTTAGCCACAGTGACCCACCAGGATAGTGTTCACACATACAGTATGTCATGACAAAAGTGCACTTTTACATGTACATGCACATTTACAGAAACAGCAGTTGGTTTGTGTCAAACACATGCACGTACACTAAATTACTGGCAATCAGACATAGGTTATATGCAGTAATTTGACTGGCTGTTAAGCTTTATTTTGGCTGAACATAATTGGTTGTGTCCAAGATGTGGTGGAGAGAGCAAGTTTAAAAGGGGAGAAACGTTTTAGAAGTTCTAACAGGCACTTAAACATCAATCGGTATTGTTCCTCTCCAGACTAACACGACAACAGAGAAAGGTAAGAAAACCCCTCTTCCTCCCTCTTTCTCTAAAATTCTAAAAATTTTGGCATTTTTTAATATAATTAATTTTTAACCTCAATTTAAAAATTCCATCTCCTTCCTTGGAATTTTTGGTGTCTCGTCCTTTATTTAAAATATGGAGAAAACCTACAAGTTAGCCCCTACAGTATATGTTATGTCCAGATGAAGATCTTTGTGATTTATTTGGCAAGCATTTCCATTCTGCAGTTACTGGATGTTAATTTTAAACCTTGCATGTACAGAATTTCACAAATTACTTGTTGGTGTGTTTATTTTGTTGTTGAGCAACTAATTACTCTGCTCAATAACTCAAACTCTCTTTCTTTCTCCACTCTAGACAAAATGAACGTCATTCTCCTGACTCCCATCATCTTCATTCTAGCCCCTGTTGCTAGCGTGACCTTTCCCTCAAGGCCCTGTCAGGGGAGAAGTGAGATAGACAAATACAATGAATTCATCAAGAAACACATCCTTCCACCTAACTTTGACACAAATTCTCCAGAGGAATGGGGAAAGTGAGTTAAAATGTTAAATCAATTATTTTTTCTTGTGAAAGAGCCAGTAATACTAAAAATCTATGCTGAATTGTAATTTAGTGGATTCTTCTTGATCCTATATCATTGCAATGTTTAACTTTGGACTTTAGAGCAAAAGTGCTGCAGCAACTCAGCAAGCCAAAAAAAAGTTGAACCTTAACATGATCTCTTTATACAGATACTTAATGAGGTTAGGACTCTGTGGCAGAGTTCCTGTGCAGTCCTTCATCAACAACGACAATAAGGGAAAAGTCGTGGAGATCTGTAGTGACGCTGGCCGGCTCTTGCAAGATAACTTGTGCATCAGCAAGTCAACAATGTTGGTATATCATGTCACATCCACACAGGGTTGCAAAGTTGAAGCTAGCGATATAACAAAACTCAATCAAAATGTGATTGTGGCATGTAATATGATTGAAAATCAGTGCCTCCCTGTCCATTATCAGAAATACAACAATGAAAGACCAGGCAATATAGCCTGCACCTAAACTTTCTGTCAAGCTTTGCTAAATGAATAATTTGTGCTCACGAAAATGTGAAAGAATCTTGAGCTACATATATTTTGTAAATCACATGTTATAGATAATACAGTGTGTTGTATCAAGCAAGGTGAAATGAATAGAGCTGATGTTTGGGAAGTTTTTAAAACATTTTCTCTGTTTTCTTTTTCATGGTGTTGGTAAAAAATAAAACGATGTTTGGCTTTACATTTGTTGTTGTCACTGTACTGCAGCTGCTGTTATACTCACATATTGTCCTTTCTGTATTTGTTTTAATGACTGGATAGATTGCAGATTATGTGCAGTACAGTATTTTCCTGTGTACATGGTTAATGCTTCAGTCTTTGCATTTTCTTGTATCAGGTCTCAGCCACAGTGATCCACCCTGACAGAGTCGCACATACAGTTCACTTCTTCATTTACAGAAATAGCAGTTGGTTTGTGTCAACAAACACATGTGCATTACCCTGCTGTACAGTCATTTACTGATAATTATCATAGACAGACCGTATATAGTAAAAGATACGTTTGCAGTCATTTAATTGGCTGTTAAGCTGCTTCAGTCTTTGCATTGTCTTGTATTAGGTCTCAGCCACAGTGACCCACCCTGACGGGGTCACATATACAGTTCACTTCCTCATTTACAGATATAGCAGTTTGTTTGTACATTTACAGGTAATTATCATAGACATACCATACATAGTAAAAGATACATTTGCAGTCATTTGATTGGTTGTTAAACTGTTTGTTTTGGGTGAAGACGATTGGTTGTGATCAAATGTTCACAAGATAAGAGGAGGTTTTAAAAAGGCAGGTTAACTTTTGAAATTCTAGCAGAGACTTAAACCTTACTTGGTATTGATCAACTCTAGACTGAGGCTGGCTGATCAGAGCAGATGAGAAAACCTCCCTAACAAAAATAAGTGTGTAGGTGTGACCCTTGTTGCTGTGAGGCTACAATTGTTGTTGCTTCAGTGGTTTATTCATTGATGAGTAGTGTTTACAACTTCCAGCTTGAACAACCCAAACCTCATGTTTATTGTCTTGCTGTAGCAGCTTAACAAGCACAACTTACCAACAACTTTATAAACTTTTCAGTGTATTCATTTGTTGTGGCTGTACAGTAGAATATCAATATCAGTGGATTGTAGGCAAGTACATACACACTCTGTAGACTACTGATATGTTTCATGTCATGCAGCTGTGCAAGGCCAGTTATGGAGCCAGGCATAAACATACAGCCATTCACCTCTGCAGCCCAGTCAAGAGCCCCACCACCAGCACATAAATAAGCAATTACAGAGCTTAACTGTGCATGAAATAAATCCATTCAGTGTTCAAATGTCAGAATTTAGTGACACATTTGTTCATCTTCCTACAAACAAACAATGTTCTGGGTGCAACATATAACTGTTTTAAAAAATATTTATGTAACAAAACTGTCAACTTCATGACACAACACAGTAAATAAAAGAGGACTCATTACACTCATTTTCAAGTGATTTATTTCTCTGATTTACATTGTGAGTGACTGCCTTCTTTTTAGACATCTGAATTTAAATTCTAATGGTCAGAAATGATTCTGTATCACAATAAAGTGGTAAATTATTTATCCATTCTCATATTTGAGTGACCAAAAAACCACTGAAACTTGTGTGGTAGTTGTTTCCCCAAACATGTGAGTTTGCAGGCAAACGGACATACACCATGTCACCTCGCTGCAGCTGCAGGAACACTGCGTTTCCTCCATTATCAGTTGAGTCATACTTTGACGGGTGATCACCGGTCATGACCATCACCTGATTGTTCTTGTACAAGTACAGCTTTGCCGCATACTGTCCTCCAGCATGAAAGAAGATGGTAAAGTAATAAACACCTGCAACCGGTGCAGTGAAGATACCTATGGAAAGAAAAACAGGTTTTTGGTTGCGGCCTAACAACATAGTTTAAGATTTTTTTTTTTTTTTGGGGGGGGGGGGTTCAAATGAAATGTATCTATCGTTCCATTATTTTCTTGCTCCTGCTACCTGCTCATCCTGTTCATGAGGGAAGGCATCCTGCTGAAATGCTGATCTTACAAAAATGGTAAGTCTTTAAATGAATAAATGTGTGTGTATGTATTTATGATATCTTACCTGTGTATTGACTGTAGGCACCACCGATGTTTGTTAACACTCTTCTGTAGATTAGAGTCGTGTCTGTGTTGAATGGTCCGATGTGTCCACCACCACCTACTGTTGCACTGAATATTACCTTGGTTCTCTCTGTATAAAGTAAAACATCCTAAATCATTATCTTGTATTTCCATCCTACTAATATCTTCCATCCTTGTTTATTCCATCATAATGAACAAAACAATTCATTCATTCTTAAATAAAGTCTTTAAATCAACTACAGGAAATGTTTGACTTTACCTTTGTTTCTCACATCCATAATCTGGTTTTCACTGTCCTGCAGTCTGGTTTTAACAGCTTGCAGTTCTTCCTCAATGGCATCAAACTTTCCCAGAAGCTCATACGTGTCAGGCAAGTTGGCAAACTGCCTTTGACTATTTATTTCTGTGTCAGTAGCGTTAGCATCCTCCTGGGCCAACGTCAAGCTGCAGAACAGGAACACAAAAAACAGCACCGTAAATGTCATCTTCAAAGTTCATTCAAGATCTTCAGTCTCCTAAACTCTGATTGATATGATCCCTCTGACTGCTTTTATGTTGTTTAAAAACGACCTGTTAATATTTAACAATCCCAGGAGGAAATAATATTTTCTCTGGACACCATCAATGTTAACCTTTGATTGTTACGGTCTAATGCCTTTTTGTTGTTTTGTGAAATTGACATGACAAGACTTTTTTAGGTTGTGGCACAATGAAATTAACTACATCCAATATCTTTGGAAAACACATGTACAAAACTAAAAACATAACACACAACATTTCAGAAAACACAACGTCAGTTCATATGCCTGTAGTGAAACTTGCAACCTCATAGGCAGACTCGGAGCCTCTATCCAAGTGCTGATTTTTTGGGGAAGCCTGGCCACCCTATTGGCCACCCCAGATGTAATTGACTTAGATTAGTGGGGTTTTTTTTTTAGAGGCAGAACAATTTCTGTACAGCTGCAACACACCTGGGATGCGTTTTAGGTGCACACACACACACACTTAGGTGAGCACCCACAAATGCCTCTGGAGACTTGTTTTTACAACTGGCAAGTCAAGTAAACCAACAAATGATTAAAGGTAAGCTAATTATATATGTCTTCATCCTCAGCCTATCTCTCTTGCTTAAAATGCTTTTTTTCTCCTGTTGGTTCTCTTTTTGATGGCTGAAGCAAGCAGGTAAAGCAGAGTTGTGGTTATGGGTGAATTGCTGGATTGTGTTTGCAGCTTTGGTATGTTAGAGGCTAGAAACAATTCTCTTACAAATCACAACAGCAGAACAGATCTGTGTTGTTAAGAAGACATGCAGTTCACTGGATTGTGGGATGTGACATAAAGGGTAACTTTGAGGCTGAGGCAGTTTTGGATAACAACATTCCTATGAAACTTTTAGGGAAATCTAGCTTCAAAGAAACAATAACCAAAGATCAGCGAACCTGAGAATTTTATGGTTTCTTTTTGAGATTGTCAAGCTACATGACCCTGGAAATGCTATCAGCTGGAATCAATATAAACACAACAGGCTGAAGAATTATTTTATACATCAGTCTATACTGTTGCTAAACCAAGATCAGTGATCTGCTAACTGAGATCTGAATACGGAGGACATGATGTGATATGTATGATTCATGACTGTTTAATGTTTTTTGTATGTCTATGAAAAGTGTCATATGTATAACTGTATGTTTAATCTGTGTGTAAACCTCTTAAACAGAACTGCCTAAGAATGCAAAATGAATTTCAGTGTAAGCTGATAATAAAGTCTTATATCATATCAACAACATCCACCACTGAATACTGCATGCATGCACTGTAGCTGTTGTTATATTGACAGAATTTGAAGTTCAATTACACATATTGTCCTTTCTGTATTTGTTTTAATGACTGTTGCAGATTATGTGCAGCTTATTTCTCATGAACTTACAAGGGCCATGATGATGAGTGCTTATTTTTCACTATTTTCTTGTATAAGGTGTTAGCCACAGTGACCCACCCTGACATGTTCACACATACAGTATGTCATGACAAAAGTGCACTTTTACATGTACATGCACATTTACAGAAACAGCAGTTGGTTTGTGTCAAACACATGCACGTACACTAAATTACTGGCAATCAGACATAGGTTATATGCAGTAATTTGACTGGCTGTTAAGCTTTATTTTGGCTGAACATAATTGGTTGTGTCCAAGATGTGGTGGAGAGAGCAAGTTTAAAAGGGGAGAAACGTTTTAGAAGTTCTAACAGGCACTTAAACATCAATCGGTATTGTTCCTCTCCAGACTAACACGACAACAGAGAAAGGTAAGAAAACCCCTCTTCCTCCCTCTTTCTCTAAAATTCTAAAAATTTTGGCATTTTTTAATATAATTAATTTTTAACCTCAATTTAAAAATTCCATCTCCTTCCTTGGAATTTTTGGTGACTCGTCCTTTATTTAAAATATGGAGAAAACCTACAAGTTAGCCCCTACAGTATATGTTATGTCCAGATGAAGATCTTTGTGATTTATTTGGCAAGCATTTCCATTCTGCAGTTACTGGATGTTAATTTTAGACCTTGCATGTACAGAATTTTACAAATTACTTGTTGGTGTGTTTATTTTGTTGTTGAGCAACTAATTACTCTGCTCAATAACTCAAACTCTCTTTCTTTCTCCACTCTAGACAAAATGAACGTCATTCTCCTGACTCCCATCATCTTCATTCTAGCCCCTGTTGCTAGCGTGACCTTTCCCTCAAGGCCCTGTCAGGGGAGAAGTGAGATAGACAAATACAATGAATTCATCAAGAAACACATCCTTCCACCTAACTTTGACACAAATTCTCCAGAGGAATGGGGAAAGTGAGTTAAAATGTTAAATCAATTATTTTTTCTTGTGAAAGAGCCAGTAATACTAAAAATCTATGCTGAATTGTAATTTAGTGGATTCTTCTTGATCCTATATCATTGCAATGTTTAACTTTGGACTTTAGAGCAAAAGTGCTGCAGCAACTCAGCAAGCCAAAAAAAAGTTGAACCTTAACATGATCTCTTTATACAGATAATGAGGTTAGGACTCTGTGGCAGAGTTCCTGTGCAGTCCTTCATCAACAACGACAATAAGGGAAAAGTCGTGGAGATCTGTAGTGACGCTGGCCGGCTCTTGCGAGATAACTTGTGCATCAGCAAGTCAACAATGTTGGTATATCATGTCACATCCACACAGGGTTGCGAAGTTGAAGCTAGCGATATAACAAAACTCAATCAAAATGTGATTGTGGCATGTAATATGTAATATGATGCCTCCCTGTCCATTATCAGAAATACAACAATGAAAGACCAGGCAATATAGCCTGCACCTAAACTTTCTGTCAAGCTTTGCTAAATGAATAATTTGTGCTCACGAAAATGTGAAAGAATCTTGAGCTACATATATTTTGTAAATCACATGTTATAGATAATACAGTGTGTTGTATCAAGCAAGGTGAAATGAATAGAGCTGATGTTTGGGAAGTTTTTAAAACATTTTCTCTGTTTTCTTTTTCATGGTGTTGGTAAAAAATAAAACGATGTTTGGCTTTACATTTGTTGTTGTCACTGTTATGCAGCTGCTGTTATACTCACATATTGTCCTTTCTGTATTTGTTTTAATGACTGGATAGATTGCAGATTATGTGCAGTACAGTATTTTCCTGTGTACATGGTTAATGCTTCAGTCTTTGCATTTTCTTGTATCAGGTCTCAGCCACAGTGATCCACCCTGACAGAGTCACACATACAGTTCACTTCTTCATTTACAGAAATAGCAGTTGGTTTGTGTCAACAAACACATGTGCATTACCCTGCTGTACAGTCATTTACTGATAATTATCATAGACAGACCGTATATAGTAAAAGATACGTTTGCAGTCATTTGATTGGCTGTTAAGCTGCTTCAGTCTTTGCATTGTCTTGTATTAGGTCTCAGCCACAGTGATCCACCCTGACAGGGTCACATATACAGTTCACTTCCTCATTTACAGATATAGCAGTTTGTTTGTACATTTACAGGTAATTATCATAGACATACCACATATTGTAAAAGATACATTTGCAGTCATTTGATTGGTTGTTAAACTGTTTGTTTTGGGTGAAGATGATTGGTTGTGATCAAATGTTCACAAGATAAGAGGAGGTTTTAAAAAGGCAGGTTAACTTTTGAAATTCTAGCAGAGACTTAAACCTTACTTGGTATTGATCAACTCTAGACTGAGGCTGGCTGATCAGAGCAGGTGAGAAAACCTCCCTAACAAAAATAAGTGTGTAGGTGTGACCCTTGTTGCTGTGAAGCTACAATTGTTGTTGCTTCAGTGATTTATTCATTTATGAGTAGTATTTACAACTTCCAGCTTGAACAACCCAAACCTCATGTTTATTGTCCTTGCTGTAGCAGCTTTAAAAGCACAATTTACCAACAACATTGTAAACTTTTCAGTGTATTAATTTGTTGTGGCTGTACAGTAGAATATCAATATCAGTGGATTGTAGGCAAGTACATACACACTCTGCAGACTACTGATATGTTTCATGTCATGCAGCTGTGCAAGGCCAGTTATGGAGCCAAGCATAAACATACAGCCATTCACCTCTGCAGCCCAGTCAAGAGCCCCACCACCAGCACATAAATAAGCAATTACAGAGCTTAACTGTGCATGAAATAAATCCATTCAGTGTTCAAATGTCAGAATTTAGTGACACATTTGTTCATCTTCCTACAGACAAACAACATTCTGGATGCAACATATAACTGTTTTAAAAAATATTTATGTAACAAAACTGTCAACTTCATGACTCAACACAGTAAATAAAAGAGGACTCATTACACTCATTTTCAAGTGATTTATTTCTCTGATTTACATTGTGAGTGACTGCCTTCTTTTTAGACATCTGAATTTAAATTCTAATGGTCAGAAATGATTCTGTATCACAATAAAGTGGTAAATTATTTATCCATTCTCATATTTGAGTGACCAAAAAACCACTGAACGTTGTGTGGTGGTTAGTTCCCCAAACATGAGAGTTTGCAGGCAACTGGACATACACCTGGTCACCTTGCTGCAGCTGCAGGAACACTGCATTTCCACCATTATCAGCTGTGTCAGAGTTTGACGGGTGATCATGAGTCATCACCATCAGCTGGTTGTTCTTGTACAAGTACAGCCTTGCCTCATGCTCTCCTCCAGCATGATAGAAGATGGTAAAGTAATAAACACCTGCAACCGGTGCAGTGAAGATACCTGTGGAAACAAAAAACAGGTTTTTGGTTGTGGCCTAACAACAACTTTTTTTAAGAGAGAGTTTCAGATGAAATGTATCTTTCGTTCCATTATTTTTTTGCACCTGCTACCTGCTCATCCTGTTCATGAGGAAAGGCATCCTGCTGAAATGCTGATCTTAAAATCTTAAATCTTTAAATGAATATATGTGTGTATGTATTTATCATATCTTACCTGTGTATTGACTGTAGGCTCCACCGATGTTTGTTATCACTCTTCTGTAGATTAAAGTCGTGTCTGTGTTGAATGGTCCGATTGTTCCACTGCCACCTGTTGCTGCACTGAATATTACCTTGGTTCCCTCTGTGTAAAGTAAAACATCCTACATTGTTATTTTGTCAAGTATTTCCATCCTACTAATATCCTCCATCTTTGTTTATTCCATCATAATGAACAAAACAATTCATTCATTCTTAAATAAAGTCTTTAAATCAACCACAGGAAATGTTTGACTTTACCTTTGTTTCTCAGATCCATAATCTGGTTTTCACTGTCCTGCAGTCTGGTTTCAACAGCCTGCAGCTTTTCCTCCATGGCACCAAACTCTCTCAGAAGCTCATACGTGTCAGGCAAGTTGGCAAACTGCGTATGACTATTTATTTCTGTGTCAGTAGCGTTAGCATCCTCCTGGGCCAAAGTCAAGCCGCAGAACAGGAACACAAAAAACAGCACCGTAAATGTCATCTTCCAAGTTCATTCAAGATCTTCAGTCTCCTAAACTCTGATTGATATGATCCCTCTGACTGCTTTTATGTTGTTTAAAAACGACCTGTTAATTTTTAACAATCCCATTTGACATGTGACTTCATTATTTTATTGTAAATGATCCATTAACTGTTTCAGTGGAAGAGCAATGAGGAAATAATATTTTCTCTGGACACCATCAATGTTAACCTTTGATTGTTACTGTCTAATGCCTTTTTTGTTGTTTTGTGAAATTGATATGACAAGACTTTTTTAGGTTGTGGCACAATGAAATTAAGTACATCCAATATCTTTGGAAAACACATTTACAAAACTAAAAACATAACACACAACATTTCAGAAAACACAACATTTTATGAAATGGAAATGTTGGTTTAGACAGAATCCAGGTCAGTTCATATGCCTGTAGTGAAACTTGCAACCTCATAGGCAGACTTGGGGCCTCTATCCAAGTGCTGATTTGTGGGGAAGCCTGGCCACCCTATTGGCCACCCCAGATGTAATTGACTTAGATTAGTGGGGTTTTTTTTTAGAGGCAGAACAATTTCTGTACAGCTGCAACACACCTGGGATGCGTTTTAGGTGCACACACACACACACTTAGGTGAGCACCCACAAATGCCTCTGGAGACTTGTTTTTACAACTGGCAAGTCAAGTAAACCAACAAATGATTAAAGGTAAGCTAATTATATATGTCTTCATCCTCAGCCTATCTCTCTTGCTTAAAATGTTTTTTTTTCTCCTGTTGGTTCTCTTTTTGATGGCTGAAGCAAGCAGGTAAAGCAGAGTTGTGGTTATGGGTGAATGGCTGGATTGTGTTTGCAGCTTTGGTATGTTAGAGGCTAGAAACAATTCTCTTACAAATCACAACAGCAGAACAGATCTGTGTCGTTCAGAAGACATGCAGTTCACTGGATTATGGGATGTGACATAAAGGGTAACTTTGAGGCTACAGTTTTGGATAACAACATTCCTATAAAACTTTTAGGGAAATCTAGCTTCAAAGAAACAATAACCAAAGATCAGCAAACCTGAGAATTTTATGGTTTCTTTTTGAGATTGTCAAGCTACATGACCCTGGAAATGCTATCAGCTGGAATCAATATCCGTATCATAAAAGCTGATATCAATGGATTATAGGCAGGTACATACACACTATGTAGACTGCTGATATGATTCATGGCATGCAGCAGTAAGCAATTACAGAACATGGCTGTGCATGAAATAAATCCATTATGAATGCAGCTTATATCTGCTTTAAATCTATATGCTGTATGTAGCTTCATGACATAAAGCAGTAAATGAAACAGGACCCTTTGCACTCATATTCAAGTGATTTATTTCTCTGAAATTACAATGTGAGTGACTGCCTTCTCTTTAGTAATCTGAATTTAAATTCTAATCATGAGAAATGTATTATTGACCTGAAGTGCTGAAGTGGAGATATCTATACATCTAGGTAATAATTATCTCAATAAAGTGGTAAATTCCATTCTCATATTTGACTGACCAAAAAAACACTGAAAGTTGTATGGTAGTTGCTTCCATTATGAGCAGTTTCATGGACTACTTGGTGATTCTGTATCATGACTACTCTTTGGTTGTTCTTGTACAGAAAAAGCCTTGTCTCCTGTTATTTTCCAGAATATTTGAAGATTGTAAAATAATAAACACCTGCAACAGGTGCAGTGAAGATGACTGTGGAAACAGAGTGTGAGTCACAATTGACAGATTAATCATTTGCCATGAAAATCTTTGGAAAGAAGGGCTTTGTTTACTTTAAGAAAATGTTTGGAGAGCAGACAGACTGTGTTTAGACACGCTAAGGGTACAATGCTGTGCAGTGAGTAAACATCACTTCTCGACACCCTATGAGACATGCTTGCAACAGATGCTAGCACCCATGGACTGTAGCCTCTTAGCTGGTGCACCAGCCTCCCATGTCCAAGGTTGTGAGTGCAGGACTGTGCTTGTCTACACAACACAGGTCACATTAGCAGCATGGCTCTAGGAATGGGAGGAATAAAGAGGTGATAGAGATGTGGTACGCCCACAGGACTGATTCAGACCATTGACTGTAGGCTACTGATAAAATTAAAATAAAGAAATAAAAACATGGATACAGACATTTGTTATTGAGAACAAAACCTCTGTGCCCCCGGGTCCCGACTGAAAAAAAATGTGATGCAGGTAAGAAACATACTTCCAATTGAAATACATACAAAGTCGTGCTGAGTGTTACGAAAAATGGAAAACTCGTGTCCATGCACACAAATCTATAGATTCAATTTCGTGACTATTTCACACACTGCTGTAAGACTGGGTTGGAAGATCACATGTCAGGCAAGCAGGCAAACTGTGTTTGACTATTTATTTCTATGTCAGTAGCATTGGCATCATCCTGGGCCAAAGTCAAGCCTAAGAACAGCAACACAAAATATAAAACCGTAAATGTCATCCTCCAAGTTCATTCAAGATCCCTCAATCTCCTACACTCTGATTGCTATGATCCCTCTGACTGCTTTTATATTATTTATTAATGACCTGTTACTTTTTAACATTCCACTTGACATGTGACTTTATTATCTTATTGTAAATAATCTGTTCAGTAACTGTAACTGTTCAGTGGAAGAGCAATGAGGAAATAATATTAACATTTTATGGACACCATTGATGTTAACCTTTGATTGTTACCTGTCTAATGCCTTTTTGTTGGTCTTTAAACA
The DNA here is from genome assembly GCF_963924715.1 of Thunnus thynnus. Classification (NCBI taxonomy): domain Eukaryota; kingdom Metazoa; phylum Chordata; class Actinopteri; order Scombriformes; family Scombridae; genus Thunnus; species Thunnus thynnus. The sequence goes on from NC_089538.1 coordinate 18,255,635, forward strand.
TTGTGAAATTGACACAATGACAAGATTTCTTTGGGTTGTGGCACAATAAAATATATATCTATTAAGTACAGTGGCCTACCTTTTCCGTTTTTTGAAATGTTGTGTTGCAATTGCACCCAAGCACATGTATAAATGATCTCCTTGCTGCACCTGCAAGAACTCTGTGTTGCCTCTATTATCCACTCAGGTTGTCACCATGACGTTCTTATGGAAGGATAGACATGTTTGGTGTGATCCCAAAGAATGATAAAAGAAGGTGAAGTAATAAAAGCCTGCGACAGGTGCAGTGAAAATACCTGTGGGAACAGCATTTTATGCCAACAACTGACATAGAGGGTTTAAATGATGTACTGCTAGATTGTTCTACAGCAGGTAGCATGTGGTGATCCAAGCACCATCAAACTCTGGTTTGCTGTACTACAATCACAAGGGGATATTCTCCATCGTCCCCCAGGCAGTTGTGGATGCCCATTATGTCTGTGATTGATACTGGCGGATATGGCAGAACCAGTGATGGTGGGATCCTGTACAACTCTGCCTTTGGTGAAGGCCTCAGAGACGGCACCCTGGACCTCACACCAGACGCAGTGATTCCAGGAGCAGAGCTACATGGAAACCTGCCCTATGTCTTCATGGGAGATGAGGCCTTCTCCCTCCATATAAATATGATGTGACCCTTCCCAGGCTCCAACATCACCAGAGAGCAGAGGATATTCAACTACATTTGGCATCCTTTCCTCCCAGTGGTGTATGTACTGACTCATTATTGGAGTCAGCCCTGCCATTGCTGAGCTCTGTGTGAAGGCCACCTGTAACTTTCACAACTTTAAGAGGCTCACAGATATGAGGGAGGACGACCAGAAGCTCGCTGTGTGCCAGAGGAGCATGGTGCAGCTGATATTCTCCAGGATGTTGTCAGGATGGGCTCCAACAACACCACACGGGAGGCCATTCGACTGAGGGAGACCTTCACCTCACACTTTTGCCTGGACGGTGCTGTTCCTTGGCACAGTGATGGTGTCATTTGTGCAATATTTAACCTAAAGGCTCTTTTAAGATCCACCCACATTCTTCCAGGACATACTTCCATTTGCACCAGTACAACCAAAACCGTCTATATAGGCACAACTGTTGTCTACATAATTGTCACCGTCTACACAAACAACATTCAGTTTAAAAAACGTCAATTCTAAACAGAGCTCTTCAATAGCATTTCTTCTATTCACTGAGTATCTCTCAACGTTATGTTATTCATGTAATCTAGGGATGAAGTGTACACCCACCTAAACTCAATCTACCCACTCTTCCTTTTATAGAAATAGTTTTCCCAAAGCTCAGCTTTACAATACACGTCCATTGTTACTTATTCCCAGCAGGCATTTTTATTTGTCATAGATGTGTAGCCACATGTGTAACCATAAACTAAATGTTCATTACTTTAAATACTAGTACACCCTTTTCGCAAAGGAAATTTATTTTAAAAATATATAATATTTTGTATATTAGCAGCCAAATGTAATAGTAATAATACTCACGATTTATTTTATTCACCACCACTGCAGTGAAATGCTATTACATGCAACCTCTAGGAGAACCCTTGTGTTTTGTGTCTGCATCTGTCTCCCTCGTCTGGTGGCCCTCCTCTTTGCATTTCCTACAGCAGGATATATTTTTCCTGGTCCCTTCACCTGCCTTTCCTCTCACCTGATTGGTCCATGCATCAGAGGTCCAAAGGTCTCTTCCCTGTTTTTACCCAGGACCTTGTGTAGCTTGGCTCCTGTCTATGGTTCCTTCTGATGTCTCTGAACCTTGTACTCCAAGAAACTGGAATAGGTGTTTGCTTCATATATTCATGGTACAGAGCTTTGTGTGACACCTGGTACTTTTTTTTGGTGTTTTGCATGTTTGGTTTTGAGCATTTTATTCCTTAATCAGATCATTGACAGTAGAGAGATGACAGGGAATGACATTTTATAAGGGTCCCCAGCTGGACTCAAACCAGGCATGTTTTGGTTCATCTTTAGCTTCTTAAGACAAATATCATGAATATATCAGACCATACAGTATATATATTTTTTATTTAATCCACATTACATATAATATTTAGTTGGACACTATTATTCACCTCTGTCTATAACTTTTTCAATTCATTTTTATCACTACACCCACATCATTTTTCTTCTACTGTGTCCTGCAGAACTCACTATGAATACTGTAAGAGTTATATATCTGACACCCTTTGTATGAGTGTGACTGATGATCAGTTATTCAGAGTGTCATGCTGCACTGCAGTACAGCCTGGTTCATCAGCTTATCTGTGCAACTTCAAACTAAACTATATATGTAACTATATGTTTAATCTGTGTGTAAGCCTCTTAAACAGAACAGCCTAAGGATGCAAAATGAATTTCAGTGTCGTATCAATAAAGTCATATCATATCATTAATACTGCATGCATGTACTGTAGCTGTTGTTACATTGACAGAATTTGAAGTTCAGTAACACATATTGTCCTTTCTGTATTTGTTGTAATGACTGGATGGATTGCAGGTTATGTGAAGTGCAGTATTTCCCATGTGCTTACAAGGATGAGTGTTACTGTCTCACTGTTTTCTTGTATTAGGTCTCAGACACATAGTGACTCATGCTGACATGTTCACACATACAGTGTATCAAAACAAAAGTCCACTTCTCCATTTACAGAAATAGCAGTTGGTTTGTGTCAACAAACACATGCACATAAACTAAAATTACTGGTAATTAGACATAATGTATATGCAGTAAAGTGAATGGCTGTTAAGCTTTGTTTTGGCTGAAGATAATTGCTTGTGATCAAATGTGTCCAAGATGCTGAGGAGAGAGGAAGTTTAAAAGGGGAGAAACATCTTAGGAGTTCTAACAGGCACTTAATCTATCAGTAATTGTCATGGAAAAATACAGTATGTATACTTAAATACAATATCTTACACTTACACTTATACTTTGGTCATGTTCTATGATCCTGTGTATAGGTGTAACTACTTTTCAGAGATAACAGTAGCCAGCAGCACCTGTCCGTTTAAAGGACAATGATGAACTGTACATGTGTAGAGATAGGAAAATGAGTCCAACTACACTGTCTGTTGAGTGTACAATAGCAAACTGTGTGTGTAGAGATATCTGAAGAGGAGGCCGGCCATATCTATCTGCTGAGAGTATAATAATGGACTGCTCAGAGCATAACTTTGTACTTTACCTAAGATAGCTCTCTGTATCTGTGTCTGATACTGTACCTGCTTGCAAGTGTATTAAACCCGGAAAGACATCCTCTGGTTTGTGAGTCTTTTATTACAGGAACTGCCACCACAGTATTGTTCCTCTCCAGATAAAAACAGCAACAGCAAAAGGTAAGAAAACCTCTCTTTCTCTCTAAAGTTCTAATATATTAAATTTTTGGCATTTTTATGGCTAATGTAATTCATTTTTAACCTCAATTTAAAAATTCCTCCATTGGAATTTTGGTGTTTCCTCCTTTATTTATATCCTTCACAACTTTAAGAGGCTCACAGATATGATGGAGGAAGACTAGAAGCTCGCTGTGTGCCAGAGGAGCGTGGTGCAGCTGATGTACTCTATGATGTCATCAGGATGAACTCCAACAATGCCACATGGGAGGCCATTCGACTGAGGGAGACCTTCACTTCACCCTTTTGCCTGGATGGTGCTGTTCCTTGGCACGGTGATGGTGTCATTTATACAATATTTAATCCAAAGGCTCTTTTAAGATCCACTCACATTCTTCAAGGACATACTTCCATTTGCACCAGTACAACCAAAATCGTCTACACAAGCACAACTATTGTCTGAATAATTGTCACCGTCTACACAAGCAACATTCATTTTAAAAAACTTCTAAACAGAGCTCTTCAATAGCATTTCTTCTATTCACTGAGTATCTCTCACCGTTATATTATTCATGCAAGTCCAGGGATGAAGTGTACACCCATCTAAACACAATCTACCCACTCTTCTTTTTATAGAAATAGTTATCCCAAAGCTCAACTTTTACAAGCAGACATATATTACCATAATAGGTTTATTCCCAGTAGGCATTTTTATGTGTCATTAATTGGTAGCCACATGTGTAACCATATATGAAGAGTAATAAACTATATGTTCATTATTCTTTATCTGACTGTGTACTTTCAATATCAATACACCCTTTTCACAAAGAAAATTTACTCTGAAAATATATGATATTTTGTATATTGGTGATTGTTGGCATTTCAGTGCATATCGATTGATTGATTGATATCGGCCAAATTTAATAGTCTACTTACAATTTATTTTATCACTGTATTACTATTGCAGTGAAATGCTGTTATATGCAACCTCTGGGAGAACTCTTGTGTTTTGTGTGTGCATCTGTCTCCCTCACCTAGTGGCCCTCCTCCTTGTATTTCCTACAGCACGTATATCTTTCCTGGTCCCTTTGCCTGTCTTTCCTGTCACCTGACTGGTTCATGCATCAGAAACCTCAAGGCCAAATCCCTGACCACCACCTCCCAGATAAAAAGCTACAGCTTAAGGCAAAAAAGGCTGCTTGTTATCTCAACCTGCGTCGTTTGTACCCCATTGTTCTGTTAATTCTCCAAAGTCTGCTTTTATGTGATTCTTCAGTTACCCAGGGCACAGGACTAGGTAAGTTTGGGGTGCCCTGTATATTTCAGCACATAGGATTTACATGATAAAATCACTGGATTACTGGAAGAACTTCAAAGGCAATTATTGCTTTGCACTTTTCATTTATTGCCTATTTGTTACAACCTAACTTGTCAAAAGGAAAAGAGGAACAACAGGTTATGGAGAGTCCCTTGAAAGCACTTCGCTTGTGTCAGTAGCTCAGCTTTATCTCTGGGGAAAACCCCCAAATCCGGAAGTGAGGTCCAAATAAGGAAATGTATGTCATGCATCAGGTGGATGTGACTCCCCTCGTTGAGACCTGCTGATAGATGTAACAGTGGAGCAGAGGAGAGAGACTGAGATAGCGATGTAGCCGACCTGCAAACTGGTATTTAACATGTTTTTTTTTTTCTTCTAGAAAACAAATCATTTTTAAAATATTAGTACGAAATAAATATTCGTAAAAACCCACTATTTGTGCTTTGCTGAATAACATATTTGTATTTGGGCACACCCCTAGTAGAGAGATGACAGGGAATGAGGAGAGAGAGAAGGGGAATGACATTTTCTAAGGTTCCCTGGTGAGACTCAAACTGGGGACGTTCCAGTTCCTGATCAGTTTTTGAAGACAAATATCATGAATATATCAGACCATCCAGTATATGTCTTTGTTAAATCCACATTACATATAATATTTAGTTGAACACTATTATTCACCTCTGCCTATAACTGTTTCCATTCATTTTTATCATTACACCCTCTTCTCTCTAACATGTTCATCATGTAAAGAAGAAATCATGTTTCTTCTAGTGTGTCCTGCAGAACTCACTATGAATACTGTAAGAGTTATATATCTGACACCCTTTGTATGAGTGTGACTGACGATCAGTTATTCAGAGTGTCATGCTGTACTGCAGTATGGCCTGGTTCAGCAGCTTATCTGTGAAACTTCAAACCAAAATATAGAAACAAATCTGAATTTGTGCAAAGATTATTGGCCAACTTGTGTAACACTCCTTACAAGTAGCTCACAAAAAGAGCCTGTTCAGACTGAGTTGCTAACAGTATCTCTTGTGACTCCTTGCATGTTTTTAAACAGAAAATGCCAACTTCTGCCCTCTAATAGGTGATTTAGAGTCAATATAAACACAAAAGGCTGAAGAATTCTTTTATACATCAATCTATACTGTTGCTAAACCAAGATCAGTGATCTGCTAACTGAGATCTGAGTCCGGAGGATATGATGTGATATGTATGATTGTCATGACTGTTTAATGTGTTTTGTACGTCTATGAAAAGTATCAAAGTCGTATTATATGTTGTGATTTGGCGCTATATAAATAAAATTGAATTGAATTGAATATCGTATCAACAACATACACCACTGAATACTGCATGCGTGTACTGTAGCTGTTGTTATGTTGACAGAATTTGAAGTTCAGTTACACATATTGTCCTTTCTGTATTTGTTGTAATGACTGGATGGATTGCAGGTTATGTGCAGTGCAGTATTTCCCATGTGCTTACAAGGATGAGTGTTACTGTCTCACTGTTTTCTTGTATTAGGTCTCAGACACACAGTGACTCATGCTGACATGTTCACACATACAGTGTATCAAAACAAAAGTCCACTTCTCCATTTACAGAAATAGCAGTTGGTTTGTGTCAACAAACACATTAGACATAAGGTATATGCAGTAAAGTGAATGGCTGTTAAGCTTTGTTTTGGCTGAAGATAATTGGTTGTGATCAAATGTGTCCAAGATGCTGAGGAGAGAGGAAGTTTAAAAGGGGAGAAACATCTTAGGAGTTCTAACAGGCACTTAATCAATTGGTAATTGTTATGGAAAAATACAATATGTTACACCTATTCTGATACTGTTTTACTTACACTTATGCTTTGGTCATGTTCTATGATCCTGTGTATAGGCGTAACTACTTTTCAGAGATAACAGTAGCCAGCAGCACCTGTCCGTTTAAAGGACAATGATGGACTGTACATGTGTAGAGATAGGAAAAGGAGTCCAACTACACTTTCTGTTGAGTGTACAATAGCAAACTGTGTGTGTAGAGATAACTGAAGAGGAGGCCGGCCATATCTATCTGCTGAGAGTATAATAATGGACTGCTCAGAGCATAACTTTGTACTTTACCTAAGACAGCTCTCTGTATCTGTGTCTGGTACTGTACCTGCTTGCAAGGGTATTAAACCCGGAAAGACATCCTCTGGTTTGTGAGTCTTTTGTTACAGAAACTGCCACCACGGTATTGTTCCTCTCCAGATAAAAACAGCAACAGCGAAAAGGTAAGAAAGTTCTAATATATAAAATTTTTGGCATTTTTATGGCTAATGTAATTCATTTTTAACCTCAATTTAAAAATTCCTGTATTGGAATTGTTGGTGTTTCCTCCTTTATTTAAAATATGGAGAAAATCTACAAGTTAGCCCATACAGTTTATATTATGTCCAGATGAAGATGGTGGTAGGTTTTTGATAATAACATATTTATTTGGCAGATGCTTTGTTCAGTGTTTTGTAGTTCAAATCACACTTCCAGAGGAACAAGAGCTAGATGTCATGATGATGATTTATTTAGCAAACATTTCCATTTTGCAGTTGCTGGGTGTTCATTTTAGACCTTGCATGTACAGCACTTGACAAATTACTTTTTGTTTTTGAACAACAGCATTACTCTGCTCAATAACTCAAACTCTCTTTCTTTCTCCACTCCAGACAAAACGTTTTAGAAGTTCTAACAGGCACTTAAACATCAATCGGTATTGTTCCTCTCCGGACTAACACGACAACAGAGAAAGGTAAGAAAACCCCTCTTCCTCCCTCTTTCTCTAAAATTCTAAAAATTTTGGCATTTTTTAATATAATTAATTTTTAACCTCAATTTAAAAATTCCATCTCCTTCCTTGGAATTTTTGGTGACTCGTCCTTTATTTAAAATATGGAGAAAACCTACAAGTTAGCCCCTACAGTATATGTTATGTCCAGATGAAGATCTTTGTGATTTATTTGGCAAGCATTTCCATTCTGCAGTTACTGGATGTTAATTTTAAACCTTGCATGTACAGAATTTCACAAATTACTTGTGTGTGTGTGTGTTTATTTTGTTGTTGAGCAACTAATTACTCTGCTCAATAACTCAAACTCTCTTTCTTTCTCCACTCCAGACAAAATGAACATCATTCTCCTGACTCCCATCATCTTCACTCTAGCCTTTGTTTGCTCAAACCCCTGTCAGGACGAAAGCGAGATGAGAGCATATGATGATTTCATGAAGAGACACATCCTTCCTTCCTTTGACACAAATTCTGAAGATAAATGGAAAACGTGAGTCAAAATGTTAAATCAATTATTTTTTCTTGTGAAAGAGCCAGTAATGCTGAAAACATATGCTAAACTGTAATTTAGTGGATTCTTCTTAATCCCATATCAGTTCAATGTTTAACTTTGGATGGGATCACCCATAATTAGCCTACCTGAGTGATCTGGCAGTTAGACTACAACACAGAAAGATTTAGCTTCAAACTGAAACAGGTATGTGTTGTAGCAAAAGGTCACATTTTATTTCTCTTCAGATATAAACTAGTCCTCTAAAAACTGGTCAAAAGCAGGTGAATGCAATTAGTTGGTTGCTAAAAAAAAAGCAGAACCTTAACATGATCTCATTTCACAGGCACTTAAAGAATAACCAACTCTGTGGCAGAGCTCCTGTGCAGTCCTTCATCAATGAGGCCGATGAGGAAAATGTCCTGCAGATCTGTAGTGGCGCTGGCCGGCACCTGCAAGGTAACTTGTGCCTCAGCGCATTACCCATGTTGGTATATGATGTGCAATCCAATAATGATTGCACAGTTTTCAAAAAACAAAACAGGAATCATCATGTGATTGTGGCATGTAATAAGATTGGAAATCAGTGCCGCCCTGTTCATTATGAGAAATACAACAACCAAGAGCCAGGCAATATAGCCTGCACCTAAACTTTCTGTCAAGCTTTGCTAAATGAATAATTTGTGTTCATGAAAATGTGAACGAATCTTGAGCTACATATATTTTGTAAATCACATGTTACAGATAATACGGTGTGTTGTATCAAGCAAGGTGAAATGAATAGAGCTGATGTTTGAGAAGTTTTAAAAACATTTTCTCTGTTTTCTTTTTCATGGTGTTGGTAAAAAATAAAAAAATGTGTTGATGTCACTGTGCTGCAGCTGCTGTTATACTCACATATTGTCCTTTCTGTATTTATTTTTATGACTGTTGCAGATTATGTGCAGTACAGTATTTTCCTGTGTACATGATCAATGCTTCAGTCTTTGAATTTCTTGTATCAGGTCTCAGCCACAGTGATCCACCCTGACAGAGTCACACATACAGTTAACTCATTCACAGAAATAGCAGTTGGTTTGTTGGTTTGATTAAAATACTTAATAGTCTTAAGAGACCTGTTTTCACCAAAAAATGTGAATTTATATATTTTTCACAAATGGTTAATTCTTATCAATGAACAAAGTGATGCTTTAAAATTCATTGCATATGTATTTTGTATTATATTAAACATTCAGATTCCCTGTACATGCCAATGGATGGATTCAAAAAAAAAAAATCCTGAGTAAAAGCTATAAATCTTTCATATGATATTTTTGACATGTGTAAGGCCAAGTTTTCAGAGATTTAGTAATGGCCTGCTATCTACAGCTTTGTCAAGCTTGGCTAAATTATGCGTCTTTTGCTTATTAAAAAATGTTGATGTGATTTTATGCTTGTGCTACAGAATAGTCTCTTTGCTACATAATTACAGTGGTCACACAACCTTTTCTGATGTCTTTCATTTCAGCTTTTTTGTGCTAACCTTAATCAATTGTTGAACCTTATAGTTTGAATGTAACTTGCTTAATGACAATAAACTGTTTTCATGTGACATTTAAATTATGTGTCCATTTCATGTTATTGTCATATGATCTCTCATGGTCAAACAGTCTTATCTTCCCAAAATTTGTATCCAGTGTGTCTTTCCATTACAGAGAATTTTTGTGACACTGTATTAAGTTTCTGTTTGTTGTGATTTGTATATTGTCGGTTAAATGCCTTCAACCAGCTTGACAATCATTTCTTTGCTGGTTGAATTTCCCACCTCGCTGCAGTGATGTACAAGTGTACTCCAGAGTGTGTCAGTACACCAGAACATCACAGTTGTTGTGCTTATAGGTGCAGCAGAGCATGCTCCTGATGCTAATTGTGGTTACAGGTACAACAGATTCAAAACTTTCAACCAAACTGTGCAGAAAAATGGGTTTTTAATATTTTTCTATGTTATTTATTTATCACAATATCCTGTCATTCATATTTTCTGAATCATTAGAAATAACGTAATGTTGCATCATTTTGCTGCAACATTAGCAGCCACATTTGTAATATTAACACTTGTATTAATGAATTATCTGTAGTGAGTGACATATGAGAAAAGATTGTGTGCATATTCTTGTGGATAGATTATGTGGATTAATTATGTTTAACAGATTGTTCTTTTCATCAAAAAAAAAAAAAGGAAACTGAAAGATGCATGAAGGACATAACAAGCTTCACTTTATTCAAAGTAAAAGAATGGAGGATTTCTGGAGAGTTTTTACTCAGTACTATGCATGCTTGGATGTATCCTAAAAAGTTAAGAATGTCAAAAAAACCCATTGAGTTCAGCTGAACATTCATTGAACAGATTTTTAAAGATGTTTTAAGATTCATTATGAAATTATGAAATATTATAATTTCTGAAATTGTTTTACGTTTGGTAGCAAGAAATTTTAAATTCACTTGATCTAAAACTGATAAACACTGAACAAAAGATGTAAAGAGTAACAAAACTGAAAGCTTTGCAACATTAAATGTTGTTTGACTCATTAAACAATGAACAATACTCAATTCAAACCGTCATAAATGCACCAGTTTTCTTTTCATGAATAATAACTGTGTAAAACTGTGTCCCAGTCAAAGGTTAAATCATTCAAGAGTTATCCTTTTTTCATATTTGACTAAGCAGAAAACCATTGAAGGTAGTGATGTGTGTTTGTTCATACACCTGTCCCCTTGGTACTGCTGCAGGAACACACCATTAGCACAAAAGATGTATATAACCTCTGTTGATATTTAATTTATTTAATTTTTTAGTATTTACTTTATTTGAAATGTAATTAGTGGATTCAAATAAAGCATTTAAAATGTAATGTTAATACTACTATTCATAATAATAATATAATAATAATATTAAGAAGAAGAAAAACAAGAGGAAAAAGAAAAAGAGACTAAAAGCCTTTAACTAAATTCAGTTTACACAGTGAGCTCATCCAGCCACAGACTTCAGTCACCAAGTCACTGCCTCTCCACTCAACATTTTAGGCTCTTTAATGCTGACTCCCATCAGATGGTCCAACACCTTGGTAACGTCCAGTACTGCTTCACTGCACTGGTTTGGTGCAGCAGAGGGCGCTGTTTTATGTGCTACCAGTGACTTGTCAGACATAAAATGTCAGACATATGTGTCTGTTGTGTATGTGAACCTTTTCTGATGTCTTTAAAATTACAATTTTCCAGTATTAGGTGATAGATGATCCACTTTTACATAGCTTCATTCCATTCATATTAAACACATTTTTCAGCTGCAAAATCTGTGTGCTAACCTCAATCTGTTGCTGAACCTTATAGTTAGAATGTAAATTGCTTGATTACATTAAATCAAGCTATTGTCATATGATCTCTCATGGTCAAACAGTGTCATCTTCCATGATTTAGGAAGGCATTCAGAAAATGCAAAAACATCATCAAAAAGATATTCAATTAAAGCTCCATTCTCAAAACCTATCAAATCTAAATCTGGAACATAAACTTTTTCAAACAAAATGGCCACATGATACCCCTTTCCCCAGCTGCTTTACCTCTCTTGCCAAATCATTAATAAAAACAGCAAATAATGTTAGTGATAGAACATCACTTTGCTTAACACCAGAGGGCGTAGATAACATTTTCCATTAACACCTATTTGGTAAAGCTTATATTTCAGGAGATCATGATCAACAAAATCAAACGCCTTTTGAAAATCAATAAAACAAGAAAATGTGGGTTTTCTGTATTTTAATCTGTAGATGCTGTATATATATGATCTATACAGGCCCTTCTCCTTTGTATTGAAAATACATTTTGATATTTTTATTGTGGGAATAAACTCACATCTGCGCAGGGTGAAACACGCATAGCAACAAGAGTCTGTGTAGGTGTGACCCTTGTTGCTGTGAGGCCACAATTGTTGTTGTTTCAATGGTCTTTTCATTGATGAGTAGTATTTATAACTTCCAGCTTGAACAACCCAAACTTTAAGTTTACTGTCTTGCTGTAGCAGCTTTAAAAGTATATATCAATGGATTATAGACAGGTACATACACACTCTGCAGACTACTCATATGATTCATGTCATGCAGCAGTAAGCAATTACAGAGCATGACTGTGCATGAAATAAATCCATTCAATGTCAGAACTTGGTGACACATTTGTTCATCTTCCTACAAACAAACAATGTTCTGGGTGCAACATGTAACTGTTTTAAAATCTATTTATGTAACAAAACTGCCAACTTCATGACACAACACAGTAAATAAAAGAGGACTCATTACATTCTTTTTCAAGTGATTTATTTCTCTGATTTACATTGTGAGTGACTGCCTTCTTTTTAGACATCTGAATTTAAATTCTAATGGTCAGAAATGAGTCTGTATCACAATAAAATGGTAAATTATTTATCCATTCTCATATTTGAGTGACCAAAAAACCACTGAACGTTGTGCGGTAGTTGGTTCCCCAAACATGTGAGTTTGCAGGCAACTGGACATATACCTGGTCACCTTGCTGCAGCTGCAGGAACACTGCGTTTCCTCCATTATCAGCTGAGTCAGAGTTTGATGGGTGATCATGGGTCACCACCATCAGCTGGTTGTTCTTGTACAAGTACAGCTTTCCCTCATAATCTCCTCCAGCATGATAGAAGATGGTAAAGTAATAAACACCTGCAACCGGTGCAGTGAAGGTACCTGTGGAAACAAAAACAGGTTTTTGGTTGTGGCCTAACAACAACTTTTTTAGGAGAAAGTTTCAGATGAAATGTGTCTATCGTTCCATTTTTTTCTTGCACCTACTACCTGCCCATCCTGTTCATGAGGGAAGGCATCCTGCTGAAATGCTGATCTTACAAAAATCTTAAATCTTTAAATGAATACATGTGTGTAACAGCAACACAAACAATAAAATTGTCAAATTCATTCTCAAAGTTCATTCAAGATCTTTATTGTTTTTGTAATTAGTATCTTTGTTTTCCCATTTCTGTATGTCTTCTTTTTTCTCCCACTTTCTTTCACTACATTTACTGTTACAAATGTGACCAATGAGTGCAATGAGTCCTCTTGACCAAGTATTTTAATTTTTTGTTTGACTTCAATATTAATGTTTTGTCTGTCTTTGTCCGCTCTGATCAATACTTGTTGTTTAAACATCCATCTTTGACTGTTTTTTTTATAATGACGGTAATGTCGGCATAAGCAATAGCAGTGACTTTGTGTGCATGGCCTACACATGTTCCAGCAAAACGATTGTTTATATATTTAATTAGGGGGCTGATGGCCAAAATATAAAGAGCTTCAATGGGCAGCCCTGCCTCACTCCTCTCTCCACTTCAAAAGACTAAAAACCCATTGACATTTACACGAGCACTTGGTTTAAAATACAGACATCTTACTATGTGAATAAAGCTGTCACGAAAGCTGTATGTTTTCATCACAGCCTAGACATAATCTCTGGAAATGTTGTCAAATGTTTTTTTTGATAAAGACCAATAATATAAAAACCTTTTGATGCTAAAGGTTTTTCTCTTAAAATGCTAAGATTGTCCCACATTACCCATCCTTTAATTACACAAGTTTGCTCTTTATCTATAATTTCCTCTAATGTATCATTAAGTCTAGGCCTTAAACACAGTAATCATCACTGTAAAAATCACAGTAATAATTTCACTACTGTAGAGTATCACAGTAATAAAGCCACTATAGAGTATCACAGTAAACATTAAGCTACTGTAGAAAAATATACTAATATTCATACTACTGTGGAAACCATTATGTTACTGCATCAAAATAACCATTTTAGTAAAATCACAGTAACAATTATGTACTGTAAGAAATCACAGCAGCAAATTGATGTAATTTTTACAGTGAGGTGCAAGGTGCACCTTCATAAAAAGAGTCCCCCATACAGCCACTGTGCAGACCTTCATTATACATGGAAGTGAGCAGGTTTATGATTTAATCGAAATATAACTGATAAAACTCAGTGGGCAGACTGTCTGGACCGGGGTTTTTCCCAGTATTTAACTGTTTGATGGCCTGTACTACCTCGTCTTTTCTTATATCACCACTAAGTGAGGTAAAAGTCGACGTTCTGTATGATGGCCAAAAAAGTGTTCACAGATGCGGTGTCAGTTTCTATTTTCTTCTTTCTTATTTTCTATTTTCTAGTTGCACATAAACCCTTAATAACTTGAAATTGTTTTTGTCCAGATTTAATAGCATGAACAAGGTTTCCCCTTTTTCTACTTTGTTTATATATTATATAATAAGTCATAATTAAAGGTGTTTATTTGTGTTTTTAAGTTTAATATTGTTTCTTAATCTATAGTTGATCTTTGTTTCATCTGCCTCAAACAAATATATCGATTTATTCATGCATCATACTTTTTATTTTAAAATTTATTTTATTCTTTACATTTAAATTTAAAGAAATCTTTCAGTCTGTATTTTAGTATTTCCCATAGTTTAGTATCAGATTTATCTGGAACATTTAATTGAATCACTTTATGTATTTCATGTTTTAAATCGTTATCAAATCCTTATATTTTAAGCTCTGTGTATTAAGTTTCCACAAGCCTCTGTTAGCTGAGGTTCCAGATGACAAAGAAGTTTTAACTAAAAGATGGTGAGAGAAATCATTTAAAATTGTTCCGTAGTGAGTTACTCTGAAATTTGAGGACACAAACATCCGGTCAATATGCTTTTTAGTTTTGAAATCAAACCTAGTAAAATTGATTCCGAAGGGGTTAACAGCTTTATAAACATCAGTTAACTTTGCTTCTTCACAGATTTCATTTAAAAGTTTACCCTCAGGACTCAGTCTAAACACTGTGCTGCCTACTCTGTCATTTTCTTCAGTTACTGTATTAAACTCTCCACATAAAATTCTCTAAGTCTTTTAAATAACTGACATTTCATATGTGCTTCTGGTGTAAACATCAATAACACGATATTTTTTTTTACCTTGATAAAAACAGTCCAACATAAGTAGTCCACCTGGGATAATATCTCTTCCCCTAATTACATTAACTTCATGGTTTTTGAAAAATATATGTAACTATGTATTACTGATGATCCAAATAGAGTGAGACACACAAAGAAGCTTAAGTTGAATACGGCTTCAGCAATAATCTTCAGCATTCATATAGTCATATTTTGTCCAGCAGATGGCAGCAGAAGGCTCTCGACCTGATATTATGATTCAATTAAAATAATCTGTTTGCTGCCACACACTTCTAGTAGGTCATAAGTGATGACTGAGAGGGATTATTTTTGTATGAATCTATAGATTTTTTTTTAGGAAAATCCTGCATAGTATGCCTTTAACCAGTTTATTGTTAAAGACCTGTCTGAGTCTGAGGGTTTCAACCAGTTCAACTGCATGAAAGGTTATTCTAAGGGTCTTGTCAAAAGGAGATAAAGTCTGATGTGAAAGGGAAACTTTGCCGATTTTCAACCAGCTTTGAATCATTACAATGTGGTTAGTATATGCAAATGACAATTTTCAAATGTGTCACTTTCAGAACATTGTTTCTGTAATCCTTTAAGGAGATCTTGTTTCCAGGAAACAGTTAAATTAATAATAATAACCGCACCAAGCAGCACTGATGAGTGTGGTCAGAAGTATGCTCTGTTGCACCTGTGACAGCACCCAACAGTGATGTCATAGTGTACTGATTACACCCTCAAGTACACTTCTAGGTCACAGCAGCAAGAAGAGAAGTTAAACCACTGGAGGTCAGCAGATAATATGCTCTTTAGATAATAAAAACATACAACACTCACCAAAAATACTGATAACACCAACAGTCCACACAGTTACAAATAAAACACATAACAAAAACTGGACTCCTTTTCACCCTTGACTAAGCAGAAAACCGCTGAAGGAGGTCATGTATTGTTGGTGTTTTGCCAAAATATGTGTATTTGCACCCAAGCACACGAACACCTGGTCCCCGACGGGGTCAGCCCTGTTGTGCGATGTACTGTGATCGGAGGTCGTAGCCACAAACTCATTGTTCTTGTATTTATTCATTTTCTTTAACTTTTCTTGGACTACTATCTTGTTTATATGATGCCCAAATACTGAATGTCCAAGAAATAGCAAGCTGTTCCATCCAGGTGGGGTCAGAGTGGGGGGGTGCACTCTTTCTCACCCTTGACTAAGCAGAAAACCACTGAAGGTGGTCATGTGTTGTTGGTGTTTTGCCCAAATATGTGTATTTGCACCCAAGCGCACGGACACCTGGTCCCCTTGCTGCAGCTGCAGGAACACTGCATTGCCTCCATTATCAGCCCCATTGTGTGATGTACGGTGATCATAGGTCATTGCCACAAACTCATTGTTCTTGTAGAGTGAGAGATTTGTTGGGTTTGTTCCTCTGGCATCATAAAAGAAGAAGAAGTAGTAAATGTCTGTAACAGGTGCGGTGAAAATACCTGCGGAAAGAACATTTTATTCAAACAACTGACACAGCTTTGTGGAAGTAATTGTGAATGTTTTTGAAAATGGGTGGATCAAACTGAAAGTGTACACTTCATTGTAACACACTTTTAAGCCTCTGCTGATGACGTATTTGAATCTGTGACTTGTATATGGTTGCCTTGCCAATGCTTTCACTGGTGATTTGATAACTGACTAACAAACAATGAAAGTTCATCTGTCTTGCAAACTACATTTAACGAACATTGGGACCGGACAAAAATACTTCCTTGTTGCTGAAATGGATGAGGTCAATACAATACTAAAGAAATAAACTGACAGCTTTATGAATCGGATAAAGCTTTGTCATGCCAAATGAAAAACAACCAACTGTCTGATCACATCTTTGAGTGTTGCTTATTTTGTGGTCTCTGTTGCTTCAGTGTATTTGCTAACACCCCGTTGGGTTTACAGAAGACATGGTTTTAGATTTTCAAAACAAGGTTTCATAATTGATTCAGGAAATCAGTGGAGTTAAGGCTATAACGGCTATTCAGAGAGTTGCACACAATAGTTCAGATTGCCATATGTGTGTCCACCAAAATCATTGTGATGAATCTTGTGATGAATTAAAAGTCAAATACTTGTTCAGCAAAGGTTAAACACTTTAAATAAATGGCAGCGAAAGTCCACACATCCAAATGATTAACAAAGTGGGATTTTTTTCTCTTGTGTGTTTGTGTATGTGAAATACTTACATAATAGTTACTCACAATAAGTCGTTTATTTCTCAGTGTTATTGCTTCGATTCAAATCTTGCAAAGTGTTATGAAAGTTACTTCATGTTCCTGTTTTGTATCGGGTTGCATCATGTTTGGGTTAAAATAGTGCTCTTTAGAAAGTGAATTGTTCTTGTTTTATTGTTTTGTTTTGTTTTGTTTTGTTTTGTGTCATTGAACTTATCGCAGGCTCAGAATAATTCTACTCTCACAAAGTTTCTCAGCTGTGTGAAAGTGAAAAATGTATTAATTCAACCGCTGGTAAATCTGTACTAAACTTTTATAAATGCATTTGTTGCCACTTTTAGATTATGCTTCCATTCACAACAAAAGATTATACCTCAGTAGCAGTAACTTTTTCACTTTGATTGAAGTGATAATGATTAGTTCTCTTTATTGTAAATGTGATCACATATTAATACAAAAAAAAAGCTCAGGATATTAATTACATCCATTTCAGAACATGCAGGAGGAAAGAACAGCCTTTTGAGTTTGTGTTGAGCTCAACTGAACATAGTAACAAGGACCATTGCAACTTAAATAGCATTTTATATTTTTTGATGGAGAATCATGCCACAGAAATAAATTACTTTGCATTTTGGTTAAACAGCACACAGTGAAAGGAAAACTCAAGCTTTTGTCTTGCAGGTGTCAAGTGGACTCTTCTAAAACAGCAGAGTTTGTGATTTTCATCCATTTAAATTTGACTTCTAGCCACATCCTTTGGAAGGTTCAAGTTTGCATTGTCTTACATCTTATTGTGCTTCACCAGCTTGAAACACATATTGTACATTATGTGGTTGGTGTGTGACGAGTTTAACACAGTCTTTCACATTAATCCATTTTTTTGTCTCCTTCATTTCATGCGATTCCCCATTCATTTTTGTTTCTCATTTTGTATTTGGGAGATATTCAGTCTTTTGATTTTGTAAGTTCTTGGCTCTTTTGGACCTCCTTCCCTCACTTCCTCCAAAACACTGTTAATTTCTCTCATTATTTGATGTCAAACAGGGAGACTCTGTACTCTCCATTTTCACCCATTTTTTGGGGGACACTGATCAATTTTTATTTTTTAATTTAGCCGCCAATCTTAGTTTTATCTCATTCTCAAAAAACAAAATCACACACCTCTAGACTTTAGACTTTTCTGTCTGTACCACTGCCAGCATAGTGAAGCACAGACAAGCTTGTTGGTAATGCACAATGTTGCTGCTTTAAATCAAATTTGGGGGTTTTGATTAACATCTTATGCTGCACCTTAATTCTTTCAATTCATTTTTATCACTACACCCACTTCTCTCCAACATGTTCATCATGTGTTTCTTCTACTGTGTCCTGCAGAACTATGAATACTGTAAGAGTTATATATTTGGCACCCTCTGTATGAGTGTGACTGACGCTCGATTATTCAGAGTGTCTGGCCTGGTTCAGCAGCCTATCTGTGAAACTTCAAACTATAGGATCAAATCTGAATTTGTGCAAAAATTATTGGCCAAGCTGTGTAACACTCCTTACAAGTAGCTCAAAACCAGAACCTGCTCAGACTACCTTGCTAACAGTACCTCTTCTGACTCCTTGCATGTTTTTAAACAGAGAATACCAACTTCTGCCCTCTAATATGTGATTTAGAGTCCCTCAAAACACAACAGGCTGAATAATTTTTTGTTGCTAAACCAAGATCAGTGTTCTGCTAACTGAGATCTGAATCCAGAGAATATGATGTGATATGTATGATTGTCATGGCTGTTTTTTTTTTGTATGTCTATGAAAAATGTCATATGTGTAACTGTATGTTTGATCTGTAGGATGCAAAATGAATTCAAGAGTAAGCTGATAATAAAGTCTTATCATATCATATCAGCAACATCCACCACTGAGTACTGCATGCATGTACTGTAGCTGTTGTTATATTAACAGAATTTGAAGTTCATACACATGTTGTCCTTTCTGTATTTGTTTTAATGACTGTTGCAGATTCTGTGCAGTACATTTGTTGAACTTACAAGGGCCATGATGATGAGTGCTTCGTTCTCACTATTTTCTTGTATAAGGTCTCAGCCACAGTGACTCACACTGACATGTTCACACCTACAGTATGTCACAACAAAAGTTCACTTCTCCATTTACAGAAACAGCAGTTGGTTTGTGTCAAACACATGCACATACACTAAATTACTGGTAATCAGACTGTATATGCAGTATTTTGATTGGCTGTTAAGCTTTGTTTTGGCTGAAGATAATTGGTTGATGTGGCGGAGAGAGCAAGTTTAAAAGGGGAGAAACGTTTTAGAAGTTCTAAAAGGCACTTAAACATCAATCGGTATTGTTCCTCTCCAGACTAACGCAGCAACAGAGAAAGGTAAGAAATCCTCTCTAAAATTCTCATTTTATGTCTAATTTGATTCACTTTTAATCTCAACTTATTCATTTTATTTGGTGTCTCCTCCTTTATTTAAAATATGGAGAAAACCTACAAGTTAGCCCATATAGTATATGTTATGTCCAGATGAAGATCTTTGTGGTAGGTTATTGATAGTAATATATTTATTTGGCAGATGCTTTGTTCAATGTATTGTAGTTCAAATCATACTTCCAGAGGAACAAGAGCTAGATGTCATGATGATGATTTATTTAGCAAACATTTCCATTTTGCAGTTGCTGGGTGTTAATTTTAGACCTTGCATGTACAGCTTTTGACAAATTACTTTTTGGTGTATTTATATCGTTTTTGAACAACAACATTACTCTGCTCAATAACTCAAACTGTCATTCTTTCTCCACTCCAGATAAAATGAACGTCATATTCCTGACTTCCATCATCTTCACTCTTGTCCTTGTTCACGGGGAGCAAGGAGGCAACAGCAAGACCAGCAACTTGGCACCCAATCGCTCAAACCCCTGTCAGGACAAAAGCGAGATGAGAGCATATGATAATTTCATGAAGAAACACATCCTTCAGCGTGACTTTGACTTAAATTCTATGAAGGCATGGAGACGGTGAGTTAAAAGGTTAAATCAATATTTTTTCTTGTGAAAGAGCCAGTAATACTAAAAATGTATGCTGAATTGTAATTTAGTGGAATTTTCTTAATCTTATATTGGTGCAATGTTTAACTTTGGATAGGATCACCCATAATTAGCCTACCTGAGTGATCTGCCAGTTAGACTACAACACAGAAAGATTTAGCTTCAAACTGAAACAGGTATGTGTTGTGTCTCATTGGAAATAAATTAGTCCCCTAAAAGTTGGTCTGCAGCAGATAAATGCAATTTGTAGGTTGCTAAAGTTTGTTCCGTGTTGTACAATCCTTTGTGCATTGATGTAGGACAATTTGATTATACTCAATGACAACTCTGCTATTTTGTCCATAAAAAAAGCCCATCAAAAAAACTGCAGTCGTGCAATTTTTCTACTAAAGCGAGGAATCTCTGTCTGTGTGTCCTCTGCGTATCTCTTGAACCGTTCATTGGATCAACTCCACACTTGGCAGGTGTATAGCTGGGGAAAAAAGGGAGTGTCATGTAGAATTTGGTGCAATTTTGACATATGACACATTTAATATTGATAAGCTTTGAATAAACAAGCAAACAGCGAGTAGCTCAGCTCTGTGTCTGAGTGCAGCGGAGACTGTTTGATATAAACACCATTACATCATAGCGAGGCGGGGCTTCTGGGCTCTGACTCGACAAGCGAAGGTGAGCTCCTCAGGTCTGTCTGAGTGCAGAGGGGCTGTTTGATACAAACACCATCACATCACAGTGCTGAGTGGGACAAAGGCACATGCCCCACTCAATTAAACTACCTGAGAGAGAAGAACGGGCATACTCAGGGGAAAAAACAGAGGCGGAGGTACTAAAACAAGCCAATAGGAGCACGGACAACCAATTGAAGGCCATAAACGGCTTCTACTACTGGTAAAGTTTCTGTCTGGAATAAAATAATTTAATTTATTAAATTTTTATCGTTTTAATTGATACGTTTGTCAGTTGATAAATATATATATATATATGGCTCTCAAGAAATAATAAGCAATCTGCCCATTTTGAACAGGCATGTTTTGAACGGGCACTGCACTAGTTTAGTTAACAGCAGGAACATGTGAGCTTTTTCAATATAAAAACAATTTTTTTGTGGTTAGAGCAAAAGTGCTGCAGCCACTCAGCAAGCCAAAAAAAAAAAAAGTTGAACCTTAACATGATCTCATTACACAGATACTTAAGGAAATTCAAACTCTGCGGCAGAGCTCGAGTGCAGTCCTTCATCAACAAGGCTGATGAAGAAAATGTCCTGCAGATCTGTAGTGACGCTGGCCGGCGCCTGCGAGATAACTTGTGCATCAGCAGGTCAACCATGGTGGTATATCATGTCAAATCTATCAAAAAGAAGTGCAGAATTAGAAATGTAAACAGAAGCAAACATCATGTGATTGTGGCATGTAATAAGATTGGAAATCAGTGCCTCCCTGTTCATTATGAGAGATACAAAAAACAAAAGCCAGGCAATATAGCCTGCACCTAAACTTTCTGTCAAGCTTTGCTAAATGAATAATTTGTGTACATGAAAATGTGAATGAATCTTGAGCTACATATATTTTATAAATCACAAGTTATAGATAATACAGTGTGTTGTATCAAGCAAGGTGAAATGAATAGAGCTGATGTTTTGGAAGTTTTTAAAACATTTTTTCTGTTTTCTTTTTCATGGTGTTGGTAAAAAATAAAACAATGTTTGGCTTTACATTTGTTGTTGTCACTGTACTGCAGCTGCTGTTATACTCACATATTGTCCTTTCTGTATTTGTTGTAATGATTGGATAGATTGCAGATTATGTGCAGTACAGTATTTCCCTGTGTACATGGTTAATGCTTCAGTCTTTGCATTTTTTTGTATTAGGTCTCAGCCACAGTGATCCACCCTGACGGGGTCACACATACAGTTCTCTTCCTCATTTACAGATATAGCAGTTTGTTTGTACATTTACAGGTAATTATCATAGACATACCATATATAGTAAAAGATACATTTGCAGTCATATGATTGGTTGTTAAACTGTTTGTTTTGGGTGAAGATGATGATGGTTGTGATCAAATGTTCACAAGATAAGAGGAGGTTTTAAAAAGGCAGGGCAATTTTTGAAATTCTAGCAGAGACTTAAACCTCACTTGGTATTGATCACCTTTAGACTGAGGCTGACTGATCAGATCAGGTGAGAAAATCTCCCTAACAAAAAATAATTGATTTATGTGTATGTGTGTATATTGATTTATGTTTCAAACACACAAAATATTGTCCACTCTAAATGCAATCATAAATCATGAGAAATCAAAAAAAAAGATTAAAACACTTTATTATGTGTTATTTTTTCTGTCCATTCCAATAGACAGAGAATCTGAAAGCCAGAAACCACCTTTAGTAAAAATGACAATTAAAAGTCTTAAGAGAACTTTTTTCAACAAAAAATGACAGTTTATATATTTTTCATGAATGACAAACTCATATCAATGAATAAAGTGATGCTTCAAAACACATTGCATATATATTTTGTATTATTTCAACAAACATTCGGATCCTATTCCAATGGGACCTTCACTGAATATTATCTGGATTTTTTGTGCAAAAAACCTAAATATTTTTGTCCTATAGTATATTTATTTTTTTATGTAATTCCATTCTATTATGTATATCCTGTGTGTTCCATCATATTCCATTCTTGCTCAATAAATAATCAATGAAGCTCTGCCTTTGTTTATTTATTCCTCCATCTCTTTCTCTCGCTGATGGTACGTCCCTTTGTGGACGTACCATCAACGTGGAAGATGCCACTTGGGAGACTCTGCCGGCTCCAGAGGCTACGTCAACAAACCATGAAGCAAACAGTAGTTGTGAGATTTCACTTCTTATCCTCGTTTTTTACTCAAAATGTCAACTTCTCAAATACATCCGTACATGTCTGAGATGAAATCTGATCAGAAATATGATATGGCAACAAAGGCTATAGAACAGCCGGTTATGGGCATGTGCAACGAGCTGACAAGGCAGAAAAAAACATCTATTTATCAGTATTTACAGCAGGTAGAAGTCTTGGCTAGTTTTGGAACTTTGACCATGTTTAGCATAAACATCTGACATCATAACAGTATATACATAGCATAAAATCACAAAAAACATGATATGTCCCGCTTAAAGTTAGTAAATCACACATACAATATCAATGCATTCTCACCATTCTCACCAAAACTTTTGACTGCATGTGTTGAGTCATTTAATCCACGTATGTATTTAAATGAAAATGAAAGGCATATGACCACTTTATTACACCTGTGTTAACAGATTTATGGCTCATAAGTAATGCCTGGTACAAGCACACACACAGACCTGCATACATCGTTAAAAATGAATGTTTATTCTCATTAGCATTAAAAAAATGTTTGTCAAGCTGTTTTGTTTTAATACATAAATGAAAAGAAATAAAAGATTCAGTTTCATATCTATTATATGGTAATCCCATCCAAAAAACATGACCATGAAAACCTTTCAATGACATTATGTTGGTCTTTAAACATTTAGAAATTGACGTAATGACAAGATTTCCTTGGACTGGGGAATAATAATATAATATCCATTAAACAAGAATACTATGCAACGGTCTATATTATTTTTTTCTTTTATTATTTTTTGGACAACATGAAAGTTGAGATAAACAATAACACAAAGCAAATTGTATACATGTTTACTGTTATATCATTTTCCATTTATAGGAGCTCACCTCAAACTTTAGGTTAATTGTCTTGCTGTAGCAGCTTTAAAAGCAAAATTTACCAACAACATTGTAAACTTTTCAGTGTATTTGTTGTGGCTGTACAGTTGAATGTCAATATCAATAGATTTCAGACAGGTACATACACACTCTGCAGACTACTGATATGATTCATGTCATGCAGCAGTAAGCAATTACAGAGCATGACTGTGCATGAAATAAATCCATCCACAGTGTTCAAATGTCAGAATTTGGTGACACATTTGTTCATCTTCCTTGCAACATACAGTTCATATCTGCTTATAATCTATGCATGTAGCAAAACTGTCAGTTTAATGACTCAACACAGTAAATAAAAGAGGAATCATTACACTCATTTTCAAGTGATTTATTTCTGTGAGTGACTGCCTTCTTTTTAGTAATCTGAATTTAAATTGTAATGGTCAGGAATGTATTATTGATTCAAAGTATTGATTCTGTACCACAATAAAGTGGTAAATTATTTATCCATTCTCACATTTGAGTGACCAGAAAACCACTGAAAGTTGTATGTTGGCCATGTCCCCAAACATGTGTGTTTACAGCCAACTGGACATACACCTGGTCACCTTGCTGCAGCTGCAGGAACACTGCGTTTCCTCCATTGTCGGCTCCGTCAGAGTCTGATGGGTGATCATGGGTCATGATCATCAGCTGGAGGTTTTTGTACAATAACAGCTTTGCCTCATGATGTCCTTCAGCACGAAAGAAGATAGTAAAGTAATAAACACCTGCAACAGGTGCAGTGAAGATACCTGTGGAAACAAAAGCAGGTTGTTGGTTGTGGCCTTGAACGTTTAACAACATTTGGGCTTGATTTTTTTCTTTTTTTGAGAGAGAGAGAGAGAGAGAGAGTTTCAAATGAAATGTATCTATTGTTCCATTATTTTCTTGCACCTGCTACCTGCTCATCCTGTTCATGAGGAAAGGCATCCTGCTGAAATGTTGATCTTACAAATATCTTAAATCTTTAATTTGAATATATGTGTGTATGTATTTATCATATATTACCTGTGGACTGATTGTAGGCTCCACCGATGTTTGTTATCTCTGTTTCGTAGATTAAAGTTGTGTCTGTGTTGAATGGTCCGATGTGTCCACCACCATCTACTACTGCACTGAATATTACCTTGGTTCTCTCTGTATAAAGTAAAGCATCTTAAATCATTATCTTGTCAAGTATTTCCATCCTACTAATATCCTCCATCCTTATTTATTCCATTATAATGAACAAAACAATTCATTCATTCTTAATTTAAGTCTTTAAGTCAATCACAGGAAATGTTTGACTTTACTTTAATTCAGTCTGGTTTCAATAGCCTGCAGTTTTTCCTCCATGGCACTTAACTTTTTCAGAAGATGACACCTGTGAGACGTGCAGGCAGACTGTGTTTGACTATATATGTCTATGTCAGTAGCATCATCCTGGGCCAAAGTCAAGCCACAGAACAGCAACACAAAAAACAACACTGTAAACTTCATCTTCCAAGTTCATTCAAGATCTCTCAGTCTTCTAAACTCTGATTGCTATGATCCCTCTGACTGCTTTTATGTTGTTTAAACACAACCTGTTAATTTTTAACATCCCATTTGACACGTGACTTTATTCTCCTATCATAAATAATCTGTTAACTGTTTCAGTGGAAGAGCAATGAGGAAATAATAGTAACATTTTCTGGACATCAGTGTTATCCTTTGATTGTTCCTGTCTAATGCCTTTTTGTTGTTTTTTAAACATTATGAAATTAACACAATGACAAGATTTCTTTGGGTTGTGGCACAATAAAATGTATATCTATTAAGTACAGTGGACCTGAGGTGTAAAACACAACAACATTACAAGAAACTCAACATTACAGACCAGACAAAACATCTTTGGAAAACACATTTATAAAACTGAAAACATAACATTTTAAGAAATGGAGTTTTAGATAGGATGGTCAGCAATATGGCAGACTCTGTGGAAGAGCACATGTGTAGGTGTTTACCATGATATAGTATCGCTCACCCAACTTGATTTTTTTGGAACTCTGAATTGACTTCAGATTTAGATGTAAAATATGTACCTGATAGGTATTGAACCCGTGAAAGAATCAGTACTTCATTTGTTCATTTTATGCCAGCAGTATGTGGGAGTCATGTAGAATCAGTTGTGGTTGTGTTAACAGTGTGAGGTATGAATCACCAATCTCAGCACATGCTGTAAAACAGCATGACTACACTAAAATTTTAAATTACTAAATCACTTGGAGCTTCAGAATTTGCCTATTTAAAGAGACTTTAACGTCAGTGGTTTTAACTTTAACCCACAAGTAATTAACATTAGTGTTAGCTTGTTGTCCTTTGCTGTAATTAGCAGCTAAATTACTATTGTTTTGTTTTGGGGTTTTTTTTTCAAATCACATTTACAGCACTGACATGCTGTGTTCTACAGGATGGACGTAAGTTGTTTTTTTTTTTGTTTTGTTTTTTACGTCAATAGCTAAATAGTGTCAGTAAAAACAGTAGCTACACTCAGTACAGTGCTGACTAGCTAACCAGCTAACATTACCCCTGAGTTTAAAGCCTTTTCACTAACATTTTCTTGTTCAATATTGCTAATAAAATCAATAATATTGTGTTAATAACTGGGATTCCACATAGTAGGTGAGACATTAGCAGCATGTAAATGTTCCTGGATGAGGAGGAGATGAGGAGCTGAGCAGCTGGCCAAACTGTCTCTCCCAGGCTGACTGACAGCAGAAATTTACTGAACCAAAATAATTTTCATGTTGTCTCCAGGGCAAGAAATCCACAGTGTTTGTATTTATTGATTCATAGATTTTATTTCACTGCCCACTGTAGCAAGCAAGGGGAACAGATCTGTAGTGAAATTTGCAAGCTCATAGCAGGGTGGTCAACTTCTCAACAATTACCTAACAGTTAAAAAATTACCCAACAGTTACCTAACAGTATCCAAGGGTTGTTTCAAATGAGAGAAAGCAAACATGACCTGAGAGGAACTTGTATGTTCAAAAAGCACTTAGTAAGGACAAATACAACAAATCACTGTGTCACAATCAAAGGAGTTAATGTTTGGAACAACTGCGGTGAAGAAATGAAAACATGTGGAACACTATCCAAATTTAAAAGACTTTAAAAATAATATATTTTACAGATATTGTATGGACTTGTAATGTTTTGTTTGTTTCCAACCTGATTGATTTGTTCTTGTTTTGTTTGAATGCTTGGTTTTTGTTTGATTTGACTGAGATGGGTCTCATGGTCACTGGTGGCGGATAGTTGAGTTCATATCAATCATAAAAAATGAATGAACATGGAATGCCTTATTTGAATTGTTTACTGGGATTTTTCTTGCTTATATATATTTTTTTTCTTTGTGTCTTTTAACATGTTTGAAATAAAAATTGGAATGAGATTTTGATGCCACAGGCTTAATCACGTGTATGTGCACATGCACTTATTCACGTGCACATATTTGGGCTCGACTCACCATCTGGGTTTAAACCAGTATACGGTTTACACATGTGCAGGAGCTTAGGTCTAAGATTTAAGTATATAGCCTGACTACACCACCCAATCTTAGACATACACTAACCCAATAAAGAGCACACAGGTTTGTTCATCAATGAAAGTCAAAGTGTTGTTTCCAATATCAAAACTGTAACATTTTTTTGAATGTTTAACAGTTAAAAAGGCAATAACAAAGGTTTACATACACACACACACACACACACACTCACTCACAGCCAAATCTACACATGACCATACTCTCACACTCAGCCATATATATACAGTACTGTGCATAAGTTTTAGGCGTTCATGCAAAGTTCAGTAAACAGAAGAAACCTAAATGAAATCAATATCTGGTGTGAGCACGCTTTGCCTTTAAAACCAGTTCTCCTCAACAAACTGACACACTGTTCTTCAAGGTCCTTGGCAGGTAGGTCGTTCAGAGCATCTTGGAGAACTTGCCCAAGTTCCTCTGTGGATTTAGGCATCTCAGTTGCTTCTATCTCTTCATATAATACCAGACTGATTCAACAATGTTGAGATCAGGGCTCTTTGGGGGCCATACCATGTGTTGCAGGACTCCTTGTTCTTCTTGTTGCTGATAATAGATCTTTATGACTCAGTCTGTGTGTTTGAGATCATTGTCATGCTACAGAATTAAATTGGGACCGATTAGACACCTCCCTGATGATACTGCATTATGGATAAGAATCTAATATCTAAAGTGCCTAAAACGTTAACACAGTACTGTACATGAACACACACTTACTCACTCAGTCAAAAACTGTATATACATCAGGATTCTACACTATTTTTTACTATTTTTTTCATGGGTGCTGCACTGGCAGGATGGAGAACCGCACTAACTATGAAGTAAATCTGCCTACTAATTTGTCATCCCATGACATACAATGCAGTTAATACAATCTGAAGTAAAAGTAGGTTTACCTTAATACGGGGATAAGCGGAGGCATACATTTCCTTGACTTTCTTCATGTTGTATTTGTAGTGTCTTGGTGCAATCCTTGTGAATTATTTTTATTGGCTGCATTATCATAATTAGGGATGGGTATCGTTAGGATATTATTGATACTACTACTCTTATCAATATCTCTTAATGGTCCGGTGTTAGCTTAACCACCGTGCTGTTGTTCTGTAAAACAACAGTGTGGTGGTGGATGGGACACTGCAGGCAACGCAGCTGAAAATATCCTTTTTCTGCATATTGCTTGTTGAAGTGGTTTGATAAAGTACTTATCGGCTTTTTACTCGCAAAGGTTTCGTAAATCTGAATCTGTAAAAGTTTCTAAAACAGTTATAACAATACTGTTTGCCTTAATTTTAACTAAGTGTGCTTTGGAACAATAATCTCTGGAATAGTTGTAATAGCTGGAAATATATCTACAATGAACATGTAATATTTTAAATACTAGACAATTTCACATCTCTTAAGGTGCATACCTACAAGGGGTGTGCCCGAATACAAATACGTTATTCGGTAAAGCACAAATAGTGGGGGTTTTTTTAACGAATATTTGTTTCATACAAACATTTTAAAAATGATTGGTTTTCGGGAAGAAAAAAAAAAACATGTCAAACACCAGCACGCAGGTTGGTTAAATCACTATCTCAGTCTCTTTCCTCTGCTCTGCTGTTACATCTATCAGCAGATCTCAACGAGGGGAGTCACATCCACCTGATACATGACATACATTTCCTAACCTAGACATCACTCCCACAGTTGGGGGTGTTCCCCAGAGATAAAGCTGAGCTACTGACACAAGCAAAGTGCTTTCAAGGTACTCTCCATAACCTGTTGTTCCTCCTCTCCTTTCCACAATGTTAGATAGTAAAAAAAAGGCAATAAATGAAAAGTGCAGAGCAATAATCACCTTTGAAGTTCTTCCCTACACGTTACACGGTGTGCTAGTCCCGTGCGACTACATTTGGCATCCTTTCTTCCCAGTGGCGTATGTACTGACTCATTATTGGAGTCAGCCCTACCATTGCTGAGCTCTGTGTGAAGGCCACCTGTAACTTTCACAACTTTAAGAGGCTCACACCTATGAGGGAGGAAGACCAGAAGCTCGCTGTATGCCAGAGGAGCGTGGTGCAGCTGATATACTCCGGGAAGTCAACAGGATGGGCTCCAACAATGCCACCATTCGAGGCCATTCGATTGAGAGTGACCTTCACCTCACACTTTTGCCTGGAGGGTGCTGCTCCTTGGCACAGTGACAGTATAATTTGTGCAATATTTAACCCAAAGGCTCGTTTAACACATGTGTAACCATAAACTATATGCTCATTATTCTATATCTGGTTGTGTGTTTAAATTTATTCATCAATATATAATATTTTGTATGTTGGTGATTGTTGGCATTTCTGTGTATATTGGCAAAATTTGATAGTCTACTTACAATTTATTTTATCACTACTTTACCATAGCAGTGAAATGCTATTATATGCAACCTCTAGGAGAGCCCTTGTGTTTTGTGTGTGCATCTGTCTCCCTCACCTGGTGGCCCTCCTCTTTGCATTTCCTAGGTATAGCTTACTTGCCTTTCCCCTCACATGATTGGTCCATGCATTGGAAACCTCATGGTCAAATCCCTGTCCACCACCCCCCAGATAAAATGCTACACCAACTGGTACATGGGCTGGACTCAAACCAGGAATGTTCCGGCTCATGATCAGCTTCTTAAGACAAATATCATGAATATATAAGACCATACAGTATATGTCTTTATTTAATTCATGTTACATATATGGATTAAATATTTATTAATATTTAGTTAGACACTTTAATTCACCTCTTCCTATCACTGTATAAATTCATTTTTATCACTACACTCACTTCTTTCTAACATGTTCATCATGTGAAGAGGAAATCATGTTTCCTCTACTGTGTCCTGCAAAACTCACTATGAATACTGTAAGAGTTAAATATTTGGTACGCTGGTTCAGCAGCTTATCTGTAAAACTTCAAACTATAGAATCAAATCCAAATTTGTGCAAAGATTATTAGCCAACCTGTGGCACACTCCTTTCAAGTATGATTGTCATGACTGTTTAATGTTTTTTGAGCATCTATGAAAAGTGTCATACGTGTAACTGTATGTTTAATATGTGTGTAAACCTCTTAAACAGAACTGCTCAAGGATGCAAAATTAATTCAAGAGTAAGCTGACAATAAAGTCGTATCATATCATATCAACAACATCCACTACTGAATACTGCATGCATGTACTGTAACTGTTGTTATACTGACAGAATTTACACATATTGTCCTTTCTGTATTTGTTTTAATGACTGTTGCAGATTCTGTGCAGTACATTTGTTTCCTGTGAACTTACAAGGGCCATGATGAGTGCTTCAGTCTTGCTATTTTCTCACATTAGGTCTCAACCACAGTGACTCATACTGACATGTTGATGGCATTCAGACATAGGTTATATGCAGTAATTTGACTTGCTGTTAAGTTTTGTTTTGGCTGAAGATAATTGGTTGCGTCCGTGATGTGGTGGAGAGAGCAAGTTTAAAAGGGGAGAAACACTTTAGAAGTTCTAACAGGCACTTAATCATCAATCGGTATTGTTCCTCTCCAGACTAACACAACAACAGAGAAAGGTAAGAAAACCTGTCTTTCACCGTAAAATTCTAAATTAATTCAGATTTTTGGCAATTTTATGGCTAATTTAATCCACTTTTAACCTCAATTTATTCATTTCATTTGGTGTCTCCTCTTTTATTTAAAATATGGAGAAAACTAACAAGTTAGCAAATACAGTATATGTCATGTCCAGATGAAGATGGTGGTAGGTTGTTGATAATAATATAATTATTTGACAGATGCTTTGTTCGATGTATTGTAGTTTAAATCAAACTTCCAGAGGAACAAGAGCTAGATGTCATGATGATGATTTATTTAGCAAACATTTCCATTTTGCAGTTGCTGGGTGTTAATTTTAGACCTTGCATGTATAGCATTATACTGCTCAATAACTCAAACTCTCATTTTTTCTCCACTCCAGACAAAATGAATGTCATTCTCCTGACTCCCATCATCTTCACTCTAGCCCTTGTTCATGGGGGAGGAGTGTTTTATAAAGGCAACAACATAACCAGCAACTTGGCACCCAAGCGCTCAAACCCCTGTCAGGACAGAAGTGAGATGAACGCATACCATAATTTCTCGGAGAGACACATCCTTCCAGCTAACTTTAAAGATACTAAAAAGGCATGGGTAAAGTGAGTTAAAATGTTAAATCAATATTTTTTTCTTGTGAAAGAACCAGTAATACTAAAAATGTATGCTGAATTGTAATTTAGTGGACTCTTATTAATCCTATATAAGTGCAATGTTTAACTTTGGATGAGATCACCCATAATTAGCCTCCCATATGAGCGATCTGGTCGTTCAGTTCAAAAAGGTCATATTTTATTTCTCATTGGAAATAATCTAGTGCCCTGAAAGTTGGTCAGCAGCAGATAAATACAACTTATAGGTCATTGAAGTTTGTTCCGTGTTGTCCAATCCTTTTTGCATTGATATAGGACAGTTTGATTATACTCAGTGACAACTCTGCTATTTTGTTCATAAAAAAGCCCACTAAAAATTGCAGTCATGTACAATTTAGTTAACAGCAGGATCCTGTTACCTTTTTCCAATATAAAAAAATGTTTGTGGTTAGAGCGCAGCCACTCAGCGAGCCAAAAAAAAAGTTGAACCTTAACATGATCTCATTACACAGATACTTAAACGAAAAGGGACTCTGTGGCAGAGTTCCTGTGCAGTCCTTCATCAACAACGCCGATGAGAAAAATGTCCTGCTGATCTGTAGTGATGCTGGCCAACGCCTGCAAGAGGTTGATGACAAGAGAGGTAACTTGTGCATCAGCAAGTCAACCATGTCGGTATATCATGTCGAATCCAAAAAAAACAAAAACCAATGCACAATTAAAGTAACATCACAATCACATCCTGTGATTGTGGCATGTAATAAGATTGAAAATTGCTGCCTCCCTGTCCATTATCAGAAATACAACAACCAAAAGCCAGGCAACAAACCCTGCTTCTAAACTTTCTGTCAAGCTTTGCTTAATGAATAATTTGTGCTCATGAAAATGTGAAAGAATCTTGAGCTACATATATTTTGTAAATCATGATAATACAGTGTGTTGTATTAATCAAGGTGAAATGAATAGAACAAATGTTTGAGAAGTTCTTAAAACATTTTCTCTGTTTTCTTTTTCATGGTTTTGGTAAAAAAATAAATCAATGTTTGGCTTTACATTTGTTGTTGTCACTGTAATGCAGCTGCTGTTATACTCACATATTGTCCTTTCTGTATTTGTTGTAATGACTGGATAGGTTGCAGATTATGTGAAATACAGTATTTTTCTGTGTACAAGGTTAATGCTTCAGTCTTTTTTCTTCAGCATTTTCTTGTATTATGTCTCAGCCACAGTGACCCACCCTGACAGGGTCACACATACAATTCACTTCCTCATTTACAGAAATAGTAGTTGGTTTGTGTCAACAAACACATGTGCATTACCCTGCTGTAAACTCATTTACTGGTAATTATCATAGACATACTGTGTTTAATTAAAGATACATTTGCAGTCATGTGATTGGCTGTTAAGCTGGGTTTTTTGATACATAAGAAAGTACCAAAATGTACATAAAAAAATATGTACTTTAACAATATGATTAATAGATTAAAATGTGCCTTATGCTTCCTCCTTGCCTCATGGTCGGCCATGCTTGGAGAAAAAGGGGTGTGGCTCTACTGCAGTCAGATGTGGAACACTGTGATTGGCTTATAGATATCCAATAAAATAAGTTTGTGCATTTGGGAAGAGTCAGGTGACAGTAATCATTGATCTAGACATTCTAGGAAAGTTTGGAATGGTCAGGGGATCTGAACGGGTTATTATATTTAGGGCCTGAGCACTAAAGTTCCAGGGTCCTATTGTTTTTGAAGGGATTATTATTATTATTATTATTATTATTATTATAGTATGACATTGCATTTTTGAGGGCCTTAGGATGCTTGAAAACTCACAAAAATTGGCACACACATCAGAACTGGCGAAAATTCAAGAACGAAGTTCTGTAGTGATTGGCCTTGGGCATTGCCAGCAGGATCCATAGTGCACCCAAACACAGGGCCAAATTTCTTTCATGTGCATGAAATTTGGAGGGTTCAGTGCTCTCATTATTGTCGACATAATACATATTTTTTCAAATGTTTTCACCCAATAGGAAGTCAGCCATTTTGAATCAACTTTGCATTTTTTTTGCAAAGTGAGCCATTGACAGGCGTTGTACTTTAACAAACTCCTAGAGATTTAGCCCAACTATTTCAAATTTCATAGGTTACATCTAATATATATCTTGATAAATTGTGAAGCAGGAAGTTGTTGTAACTCCACTTCACATTGTTCATTCTGCCCCAAATTTCTCATGTTTGACAAGAGTCCAGGCCTGAACACATCTTCATGTCAATACTCAGTCATAGTCATAGTGCTACCTAGTGAGTGAAAATCTCATATGTCCAACTTTGGTGATAACCCTTATTTTTTTCCATTGTCACATTTCACTTTTGGGCAACTCAAAATTTGTAGTTCAAATGTTGCTATTTCATCACATCAAACAGGTGGTGTGACAGTAATTCTTAACAGAAAACTGTAATTGCTCCTCCTGTTCATACTTGATCTGAAATACTGCCAGACTTAAATGTAAGTGATGGGAGTCAAATACTAGTCCCTGTCTTGTGAAAAAAATGCATTGTTAACTTCAACTTAAGCCAAAATGAAGGTTCAACAGTCTGAGGTAGACAAAATCAAGTGGGTACCCTCCACATTTGCAGCTTTTTCAATATGAAATTCCTAAAATAAAGAACTTCAAAACACAAGACAAAACAGACCTAAAATGATAGAAAAAAATGTATATAACACAAGTTACCCTTCCATTATATGTTAGAAATGGACTTTCAGAACTGTTTATTTGTTGTGGTTGTGGTTGGTGGAGAGAAGCTGTGGTGCCTCACTCTGAAAACTGAGTACGTGACAATGCATGCATGTTTTGTCACACAATTACCTGTAACCCATGCATGACTAGTTCCTCTCAAACAACCTCTAGTTTTCTCTGTGGTTTAGTCAGAGGGGAAGTCATACTTGACCACATGCTCTGCAAAGCTCTGAGAGACTCAGACACAAAGAAGAAATCTAGAGAAACAGAAGAAGCAAAGCAATAATCTTTATAAACATTATTACTGTATTTGTTTGAAGATTTCTTCACCCTGTCATTTTCCACTAAGTGAAGACTTACTGTATCTTTGATTTGTATAATCTTAATGGGTACAAATCTTTCTTTTCAATTTTCAGACTGCCTGGATGTTTCATCCATTGATCTTACTTCTCCTAAAACAGTCATGGGGAGGTAATTTTAATGAAACATGCTTGAGTAATACATGGATATGTGTGCATGTGCTGGAAAGCAAAGAACACAATTCAGCTTCTGACAAAAAAAGAAAAAAAAAATCCTTTTATGTAAACGCAATGAATAAGATGAGATAAAAAAAATGGACATGAAGTTAATACTAACATCAAAAATATTATTAAATTATAAAAAAAAGATCATTAATTCAACAAGGAGAGCTGGGTTAGAGTCTACAGTTAAGCAGCTCTGTGAGGCTGCACCTCACAACACAAAGTGAGGTTTCCAGTGTGAATTCAGTTGAACTTTACAACCTCTTAAAAAGGTAATGCTGGTATTTTTATTATTTGATAAAATTTTATTTGATATTTATTGATAAAAATATTTTTGTGCACTTACCAACTGATTAAAAATTAAAATACACAGTTGCCAGTTTACTTTAACTATGGCAAGATTAGTCTGCATTAGTTAGTACAGATCAATTTTTTACACCTGTTATTGACTAATTTAATATTATACTGTTCAGTAAAATACCACCTGAATAAGTGGTACATGAATACACTACTTTTTACCAGAACTCTGGGACAGTTCAACAGAGAAAAACTAAAAGAAAAAATGTTTTGTAGTGACAGGGTGAAAGGCTCTCTTCAGTTAACTGTAATGTTTGAAAAGTTGAAAATCTAGACTCAGTCAATCGGAGCACCATGAGAGAGACAAAAGTTCATTCCTGCACTCACTTTTCAACTCTCATTTAGTTTCTCTTTCATTAGCATCTGCAGCTGCTGAAGTAGAATGTCACACTGGTTGTGGTTAGAGAAAAACAGTGAGGTCAAAGAGTGAGAAACCACACATTTAAAGTCACTGACTTCACCTTGCAGTGAGAAAGCTATGACTGTCTTCAGTGTCTGCAAAGAATAATGACTGAGGACTTTTTTAATACCTGATTCAATGATGACATATTTGTTAGTTTACTTTAAACTTTTTTGGATGGAGTTCAGGATGATTCACCTGACTGATAGACAGTCTTTCAGAGCTTTGCTTTTCCATCACACCATTATTTATTAAGGCCTGAGCACCGAGTACTGCAAAGGCCCCATTGTAAAGCAAGGAATTACTATTTTTTGTCCAAATGAATTACAATTTTTGAGGAGCTAAAGGTGCTTAAAAACTCACAATACTTTGCACATGTGTCAGAAGTGGTGGACATTTATATGTTTCATGGATCTTGGACTTGGGTGTGGCAAATTGGCTCGATAGTGCCCACCATGAAATTTCAAAGTTGAACCCTCACATGTAGGTTTCCCCTAGATGTACCAAATTTTGGTAGGCATATCATGTCCAGACTTACAAATTGCCTCTTGGAGCCATACCCTAAGCCCAACAGGAAGTCAGCCATTTTGAATAAACTTTGCATTTTTTTGGCAAAGTGAAGCCATTGACAGGCATTGTACTTTAACAAAGTCCTAGAGATTTAGCCCAAACGTCTTCAGATTTGGTAGGTTACGTCTTAAGACATTTGCAATGATAAATTGTGAAGCTTTTTAGTTTTCATGGAACACCCTTGGCGTGGTGTGCCAGTCAATTTTGCCCAAAACATGTTTCGGGCATTAAACAGGAAGTTGTTGTAACTCCACATTACACTTTCAAATCCACCCCAAATGTCTCACGCTTGATAAGAGTCCAGGCCTGAACACATCTTCATTTCAATATTAAGTCATTGTCATAGCGCCACCTACTAAGGTCAGGAAGTCAGCCAGGGCCATACTGAGAAAATCATTCAGTCCAGGAAATATTGCGCAAAATATAGCCCCAGTCAGGCCACTTTCTAAGCAGAGGGTCTGGGGCTCCCCCACACAGAAAATTTTAGTTAAAAAGACTTGATTTCCTGCATTCTGGTAATTTTTAGTGCATGTGAATAACAAGCTAATGACCCAACAACTGCTTAGTACAATGTTCTGTTATAAACCTCAAATAAAACCAAAGGTACATATCATTAAGGAGGGAGACACCACTACTACTACTACTACTTTGGCACCAATGCTACTCTCTCTGCCTTCAAAAAGGAAAAAAGCAAGAGCACGCCATATTTTTAATGTACCATTATAATACAGTTAACCACTCTCTTCACCTATTCAAAGAACAGAGCACAATACCCTACTCAGTTTACTGATATACACTAACGGTTACCCATGAAAGGTTAAAATAGCCCTTTAACCAACACAAACATTTAATAACATAGATCTTTAAGTTTCAACAACTTACAGTAGCCTGAATAGTGTGACGTTGTGTTGTCTCAATAATTTTAAATTATGAGCTCAAAGTATGAAATTTTCACCAAAACGAATGAATTTTCAAATAATATTGACCACATTACCTAGACTAGATATGCCAATTATGTCATCAATCTTTTTGAAGAAATTAGAAAGGCAGCTACCACTTTTATTATTGATTGTCCAGTTTCTTGGCAGCTTTAACAATGACAGGGGACGATGATGACACATCAGTAACATTAGCTATATTAGCTAGGTAGCAAATGTGAGCTAGCTAGCACGTTTATTTACCTTTCTTTTTTTCTCTCTTTCCCTCTCTGCTCCACCCTTCCTCTTTTTTCCACCGTCCATCTTGCTGCTAAGTCATTTAGCCACTCTAAATGCACTTGCTGCCAAACGAAACGTGTAACTGCCAACTACTCTCTCTCTCTAGACTCGCTCTCTATTTCTACCACCTCGCTGGCACAATGCACAGGTCAGTGTTGCATTCAGGGTCAAAAAAGAAAAAAAAAAAATCTGCGGCAGGCCTACTGGGCCAGTGAGCAGGCCAGGCCACAGGGAAAAGTCCCAGTGCTCCTGATTGCCAGTCCGGGCCTGAAGTCAGCCCTATGTGACAAACATCATCCGATTTACATGAAATTTACGAGGTGTGGTATACACAATATACAGCAACATAACGTTTAATTAGTGGGTTTTCTCTAGTGCCACATAGAAGACACAGGAAGTGATAGTTATCTCCTACAGATAATGTCCAATATTCATGAAAATGTATATCCATGTCAGTTGCCTTCTGGTAAGTGTGTTGCTGCTTTAATATTTCACTTATGTAGTATTGCCTTCCTGCAACAGGAAGTGAGGCCTAAATGACACATAGTTCATCAAATGTATACACAATTTCGAATAAGTCATCTCCAGCACCACATACTGCACACAGTATGTACACAGTACTGACAATTCAGAGCTGTGTCAACAGTCCTCGAATAGCGATAACACATAATATAATAATAGAATAATAATAATATCCATCAATATTATGCAATGTTCTGTATTTTTTGCACAACATGAAAAAAAATAATCACAACTTGTGTTATAAGTCTAACACAGGAAGAAGTGCTTCAGACATTAAAAATACATTTTGATATTTTTATTATGGGAGTAAACCCACAACTACACAGGGCGAAACACCACACAGCAACAACAGTCGGTGAAGGTGTGACCCTTGTTGCTGTGAGGCCACAAATATTTTTTGCTTCAGTGTTTTTTTCATTGATGAGTAGTATTTACAACTCCTAGCTTGAACAACCAAAACTACCATACTGTAGTGGCTTTAAAAGCACAATTTATCAACAACATTGTAAACTTTTCAGTGTATTCATTTGTTGTGGCTGTACAGTAGAATATCAATATCAATGGATTATAGGCAGGTACATACACACTCTGTAGACTACTGATATGATTCATGTCATGCAGCCTTAAGCAATTACAGAGCATGACTGTGCATGAAATAAATCCATCCAGTGTTCAAAGAATTTGGTGACACATTAGTCCATCTTCCTACAAACAAACAACATTCTGGCTGCAACATATAACTGTTTTAAAATATAGTTATGTAACAAAATTGTCAACTTCATGACACAATGCAGTAAATAAAAGAGGACTCTTTACACTCTTTTTCAAGTGATTTATTTCTAATTATTTCATATTGACATTGTGAGTGACTGCCTTCTTTTTAGTAATCTGAATTTAAATTTTAATGGTCAGAAATGTATTACTGATTAAAAGTGTTTGAAGATATCTTTATATCTACGGTCAGTTCAGAGTTCAAGGTTTGGTCAGTGATACTAAACAACAACCATGGATGCAATGACTTGCCCTGACTCTGCCAATCCTTAACATGATCATTAAAGGACCAGTGTGTAGCATTTAGTGCCATCTAGTGGTGAGGTTGCAGATTGCAACTGACTGAACACCCCTCCCCTTTCAAGCATGTTTTTTTTAGGGTTCAAAGGGACATTATGTCACCATGATATGTTGAAAGCATAAAATCATACAGTATAAGTTATCGTTCAGCATGCTGACCATCTCCAACAACATTTATGTATCTGTATATACATCTGTACATTGCGGTGTAGTTATCTGTATGTTTCTGTGTACATACTGTCTGTGAAAACATAGTCTATCTATCTATCTATCTATCTATCTATCTATCTATCTATCTATCTATCTATTATTTCACATCTATTATATGGTAATCCCATCCAAAAAAGATGACCAAAAGAAAACCTTGAGAAAAAAATATTGAGAAACTGACAAAGACAAGAATTCATTGTATTGGAGAATAATAATAATATAATATCCATTAAACAAGAATATTATTCAATGTTCTATATAAGTTCATATTTAAAAATATTTTTCAACAACAGAAACGTTGCAGCTGTAAAAGCACAATTTACCAAAAATTTGTTCTGTCATTTGTTGTGGCTGTACAGTAGAACAAGTCCATCCATCCAGTGTTCAAATGTCAAAATTTGGTGACACATTTGTTGAACCTCCTACAAACAAACAACATTTTAGGTGCACCATACGTCTACTTTGAAATATATTTATGAAACAAAACTGTCAGTTTCATGACACAACACAGTAAATAAAAGACTAATTACATTCATTTTCAAGTGTTTTTTGTTCTCTGATTTACATTGTGAGTGACTGTCTTATTTTTAGTCATCTGACTTTAAATACTAATGGTCAGAAATGTATTATTGATTCAAAGTATTTGAAGATATGTTTGTATCTAAGTATTGATTCTGTATCACAATAAAGTGGTAAATTATTTATCCATTCTCATATTTGAGTGACCAGGAAACCACTGAAAGTTGTGTGGAAGTCATATCCCCAAACATGTGAGTTTTCAGCCAAGCGGACATACACCTCGTCACCTCGCTGCAGCTGCAGGAACACTGCGTTTCCTCCATTATCGCTTACGTCAGAGTTTGACTCGTGATCATGGGTCGTGACAATCAGCTGGTTGTTCTTGTGCACAGACAGTATTGCCCGATGCTCTCCTCCAGCATGATAGAAGATGGTAAAGTAATAAACACCTGCAACCGGTGCAGTGAAGATACCTGTGGAAACAAAACAGGTTTTTGGTTGTGGCCTTGAATGTTTAGCAACAACATTTGTTCTTGTTTTTTTTTTTGTTTTGTTTTTTTGTTTTTTTTTTTTGAGTCAGTCAAATGAAATATATCTATCGTTTCATTATTTTCTTGCACCTGCTTCTTGCTCATCCCGTTCATGAGGACAGGCATCCTGCTGAAATGCTGATCTTACAAATATCCTAAGTCATTGAATGAATATTTGTGTGTAAGTATATATCATATATTACCTGTGGATTGACTGTAGGCTCCACCGATGTTTGTAATCACTGCTCTGTAGATTAGAGTCGTATCTGTGTTGAATGGTCCAATGTGTCCACTACCACCTACTGCTGCACTGAATAGTACCTTGGTTCTCTCTGTATAAAGTAAAACATCCTAATCATAATCTTGTCAAGTATTTCCATCCTACTAATATCCTCCATCCTTGTTTATTCCATCATAATGAACAAAACAATTCATTCATTCTTAATTAAAGGCTTTAACAGGAAATGTTTGACTTTACCTTTGTTTCGCAGATCCATGATCTGGTTTTCACTGTTCCTGAGCCGGTTTTCACTGTCCTTCAACCTGGTTTCACTGTCCTGCAGCCTGGTTTCACTGTCCTTCAGTCTGGTTTCACTGTCCTCTAGTCTGGTTTCACTGTCCTCTAGTCTGGTTTCACTGTCCTGCAGTCTGGTTTCAATAACTCGCAGTTTTTCCTCCATGGCACCAAACTTTATCAGAAGATCACACATGTCAGGCGAGCAGGCAGACTTCATTAGACTATTTATTTCGATGTCAGTAGCATTAGCATCATTCTGGGCCAAAGTCAAGCTGCAGAACAGAAAAACCAAAAATAACACTGTAAACTTCATCTTCCAAGTTCATTCAAGATCTATCAGTCTCCTAAACTCTGATTGATATGATCCCTCTGGCTGCTTTTATGTTGTTTAAAAATGACCTGTTAATTTTTAACATCCCATTTGACACCTGACTTTATCATCTTATTGTAAATGATCTGTGAACTGTTTCAGTGGAAGAGCAATGAGGAAATAATAATAACATTTTTTGGACATCAATGTTAATTTTTGATTGTTACTGTCTACTGCCTTTTTGTTGGTCTTTAAACATTGTGAAATTGACATGACAAGTTTTTTTAGGTTGTGGCACAATAAAATATATATTAAGTACAGTGGCCAATGGGGACATGTTGGTCTTTAAACATTGTGAAATTGACAAGTGACAAGATTTATTTGGGTTGTAGCCCAATAAAATATTTATCTATCAAGTACAGTGGACCTGAGGTATAAAACACAACAACATTACTGGAAACACAACATTACAGACCATACAAAATATCTTTGGAAAACACATTTCCAAGACTGAAAACAAAACACAAGATTTCAGAAAACACATTTTATAAAATGGAAATGTCGATTTAGATTGGAAGGTCAGCAACATGGTGGACTCTGTGGAAGAGGGCCTGCTCCCTATGTAGATATAAAGGGCTCATTGTCAACTAACAAAAGCACAACGCTTCTAATTTTCAGGCGATTATACACTATTTAAAACATACTTATGAATATAATATTCAATTTCGGCCAAGTCCGTTTGGCTAGATGTTGTTTGAGTGTGTGTGCATGTGTGTGTGTGCATGTGTGTGTGTCAGCTTATTCACATTGTCTAACTAACTCTAATATAAAAAGTGCTTCAGAAATTAAGAATAATCATCAGAAAGATGGTGACCAGGCCGTCTGCAATCAGGCTGACAGCCTGGAGCACGTCTTTCCATAAATCTGCCAAATTTTGCAAGCGCAAATGATATCCATGCATGTGAATGTAGAAGAGTCACACGTACAACTTAAACAGCTGCACATGCACATTATTATCATGAGTGCTTTTACAGCAGTCAGGCACAGAATATCTCTGGTTTTCTGTGAGGAGAAAACCATGCTCTGAGCCTGTGCACAATACAAAGGAGCATGTGACTCTTAACACCAACTACTATCACTACTCTCCTGCTCACAAAACTTTCACCTGCTTGCTTGCGTGCATTTTGTCTTTTTGTCAGTAAAAATGATATGATATGATATAATGATATCGCCTTTATACCTGTTGTAATGTCCTTTGATCAACCATTGTGTTATCTCTCTCCGTGTGACCTATAAACCTACTGATCAAGATGTGTGTGTGTGTACTCTGTCACACACACACACACACACACACACACACACACACACACACAGAGGACCAATTTGAGGTTTAGATCTGTGTGTTAGTGTATTTGTTTGTGTGCGTTAGTGTTTGTGTGAGGGTGTCTATCTTTGTGAGGAGTTTTAGATCTGTGTGTGTGTGTGTATGAAAGAGTACACACACATAGTAAAAAAAAAAGTAAAAAAACAAACAAACATAATTTCAGTCTTAGGTCTTTGTCAGACATTTATTCATTCGTTAATCCTTTGATATCCTGTTAATTCCTTTATTGCAAAATACGTGGAAACTGCAGATTGTTTTTTGTAATCACCAGAAAGAATATATTCCTCATCTTTTATTTCACTGTGTTGTGCTACAGACCTTTTGGTAAGAATATATTTTTAGCTTCATTTATGAGCCTTATATGTTTTACTTTATATGATGCAGTTGTATTTTTCCGACACAAAAACAGTTCCTTTCAGTGTATTGTCAGTCGTATATGTTTATCCACAAACCCAAATTTTCTAAATCCCCAGAAATCAAATCTTCCTTTAAGCTGTATGAAGAACCACAAAAGTGCACTACTACTGTCTCAACAATCAGACCTCACTTATGTAAAAATGTCATTTTTATTTATTTATTTTTATTTATTTAATTATTTATTGTCTTCAGTTCTCTTGTTTTTTGTGTTGTTTTGTTTTTTTAAATATGTGATTTTATTCCTGCGCTTTTTATATTTTATTATATTTATTATATTATTTGTGTGTGCTGTGTATTTCAATATTTGGCCAATAAAGTTGGAGGACTTTTTAGCAAATTACTATTAGAAGTAGCTACATCACCATCATACATACAGTAGTAATTATTGGAGGATGATGAAAACGGTGAGACTGAACCCAAATCATTGCTTCAGTGGTCTTTTCATTGATGAGTAGCATTTACACATTTGTAGCTTGAACAACCCAAAATTCAATTTTATTGTCATGCTGTAGCAGCTGTAAGACCACAATTTACCAACAACATTGTAAACTTTTCAGTGTATTCATTTGTTGTGGCTGTACAGTAGAATATCAATATCAATGGATTATGGGCAGGTACATACACACTCTGCAGACTACTGATGTGATTACAGAGCATGAAATAAATCCATTCAGTGTTCAAATGTCAGAATTTGGTGACACATTTGTTCATCTTCCTACAAACAAACAAAATTCTGGATGCAACATGTAACTGTTTTAAAATATATTTATTTAAAAAAAAAACAACTGTCAGCTTCATGACACAATGCAGTAAATAGAAGAGGACTCATTGCACTCATTTTCAGGTGTTAATTTCTCTGGATTTACAATGTGAGCGACTGCCTACTTTTTCATAATCTGATTCTAAATTCAAATACAGAAAAATGTATTACTGATATGAAGTGTTTGAAGATATCAAAGTAATGATTCTGTAACCCATGTTACTAGGCCTTAACTATGAGACTGTAGTAAAGTAATAATTAGCAATAAATTATTATTGCCAAATTAATATTTTCAAATCAAATCAAATCAAATCAAATTTATTTATAAAGCATATTTAAAAACAACCACAGTTGACCAAAGTGCTGTACAATAAGATATCAAGAATAAATTAAAACAACATAACAAGGTAACATCAAACAAGAAACAAGAACAAATAG
Source organism: Thunnus thynnus (assembly GCF_963924715.1). NCBI lineage: Eukaryota > Metazoa > Chordata > Actinopteri > Scombriformes > Scombridae > Thunnus > Thunnus thynnus. The sequence goes on from NC_089538.1 coordinate 18,299,926, forward strand.
AAAAAAAAAAATAGTAAAACACTGGGTTTTAACGAGACTCAAAGACCCGAGCGAACAGGTGAGTCTTTAGTTTGGCCTTAAAATGGTCTAGAGAAGGGGAACACTTAATTCCAAAAGGTAAGCTGTTCCAAAGTTTTGGGGCAGCTACAGCAAATGCACAGTCACCCTTACCCCTCAGCCGCAATCGAGGGACAGCGAGCAACAGTTGGCCAGAGGATCTAAGAGAACTGGTGTTGTGAAGGGGGCAAATGAGCTCCAAGATGTACTGGGGTGCCAGGCCATGTAGAGCCTTAAAAACAAAAAAAAGTACCTTAAACTCAGTCCTATACTTGAAAGGGTAACCAATGCAGGGAGGCCAGTATAGGTGTGATGCTGTCTCTCTTCCTTGTGCCAGTTATTAGCAGCAGCATTCTGCACTAGTTGCAAGCGAGACAGGGATGACTGGCTAACACTGAAATAAAGGGCATTGCAGTAGTCCAGATGGGAGGAAATCAGAGCATTTGTGACAGTCTTCAAGTCGTTAAATGAGAGGAGTGGTTTCAATTTGGCAATGTTTCGTAGGTGGAAAAAACAACCTCTGACAACAGAATTAATTTGTTTGTCAAATTTTAGAGCCGAATCAAAAATAACACCGAGATTTCTGGCATGAGAATGAAGGTAAGGGGCCAGGGGCCCTAAGAGATTAGCTATACATCCACTGGAGTCGAAGGGACCAAATAAAACCACTTCTGTTTTACTAGCATTTAACTGAAGATAGTTTTGTGCCATCCAATTTTGTATATCCAGGATGCAGTCAAGAAGGGACCTAACTGCATTATCATTGTTATCACCAAGTTCTAATGGGAGGTATAGCTGTGTATCATCTGCGTACCAATGATAGGAGATATTGTGCTTATTGAAGATGGAGCCAAGAGGGAGCATGTATAAGGTGAATAAGATGGAATACAATTTTTTTTATTCGAATACAAATACAAATGCAAATAATTTTGCTGCCTCAACAAATAAAGATACAAGTACAAATACTGGGCCCTCTGCACATCCCTAGTTGCTAATAAACATGACAAAAACATAGTATGTGAGTTAACCTAGTTGGGTAGCTTAACCCTAAGATGAATGCTAATAGAGGATGAACTTAGATTCTAAAGGGATCCATAACTAACTGACCACTTGCCATTGTCTACTTAAGCGGTGTTTACTAGGCTGACTGATAGCAGAGATTTACTGAACCCAAATAGTTTTCATGTTGGCTCCAGGGAAAGAAGTCCACAGTGTTTGCATTTATTGGTTCACAGATTTTCTTTTTTAGCAGGTGAGGGGAATATGCCTGAAACTTGCAAGATCATCTGCAGACTTGGAGATTCTATCCGTGCCATTTATAATTATTTATTCACCATTTTTCCACACTCTTTGCCCAGGCACAGCAACCCTTCCCCCACTGTGTAGCTCCAAACCACATTGCACTGCTACAATTTTTAAAGAAATATAGAGAAATGGGAAACGAACATTAAGGAGGCATTTTACATTTGGAAAGTGATCTTCATTTGGCTGTAAGGTTTAATTTCACAGAGAGATTATTTTCAGTTAAATGGATGTTGCTGTGTTCTTAGCTATACTGAGGCTGGGGCATTGAAGCTAACTGTGGTGCTGTTTTTTTCCCTGTTACTCTCATTTTCTGCCCAGCAGCTGCCCAGAAACGACCACCCTACATGCGCATACTGGTGCATGCACACGTTACAGCGCTAGTCAAACTTTCACACAGGAGAGATCCTGATGAAAAGATAGGTTATTTAGTGCTGACTATGTGCAAGATTTCACAACCTTTTTTAATCAAATTACTAAATTAATCATTGTATCTCTGCAGCACTGTAACTTAGTAAACCATGGGTCAGGAAAGGAAACATGCTAATGGTAGTGTTACTTATGCCAATGCAGCAGGAAAGATAACAAAAGTCCAACATTATAGCAAACATCACATTTTCAGTCTTCATGTGCTACTACTTGAGGTATTATGGCACAATTTTTTTATTATTAGGCACAATTTTGTATGTTTTCAATTTCTTGCAAAAGACAGCAAACTGCAATATCAAGATCATAATTCAACTTTAATATCTCTATGGTAGAATTTGTGCAGCATAAATACATAAAACAAGTAACACACAATAATAAAATCAATACAGTGACAACAGAGATACCAGCAGTTTAAAGACTACAGGATCTTCCGCTGGTTTAGCTTTGATGCCCTTGAGGCCCATACACACTATGTAGACTACTGATATAATTCATACCGCAGTAAGAAATTACAGAACATTACTGTGCATGAAATAAATCCAACGATCCAGTGTTCAAATATTTGGATTTGGTGACACAATTGTTTAACTTCCTACCAACAAACAACATTCTGGGTGCAACATATATCTGCTTTGAAATCTATTTATGTAACAAAACTATCAGTTTCATTACACAACGCAGAAAATCAGTAAATAAAAGAGGACTCATTACACTCATTTTCAGGTGAATTATTTCTCTGATTTACATTGTGAGTGACTGCCTGTTTCTTAGTGATCTGAATTTAAATTCTAATGGTCAGAAATGTATTATTGATTCAAAATGTCTGAACATATCTTTATATATAAGTATTGATTCTATATCATAATAAAGTGGTAAATTATTTATCCATTCTCATATTTGACTGACCAAGAAACCACTGAAAGTTGTTTTGTTGTATTGTCCCCAAACATGTGAGTTTGCAGCCAAGCGGACATACACCATGTCACCTAGCTGCAGCTGCAGGAACACTGCGTTTTCTCCATTATCGGCTCCGTCAGAGTCTGATGGGTGATCATGGGTCATGATCATCAGCTGGTTGTTCTTGAACAAGAGCAGTTTTCCCTCATGCTCTCCTCCAGCATGAAAGAAGATGGTAAAGTAATAAACACCTGCAACCGGTGCAGTGAAGATACCTGTGGAAACAAAAACAGGTTTTTGGTTGTGGCCTTTAACATTTAACAACGAAGTTTGGGCTTTATTTTTTTCTCTTTTTTTTCGGTAGTTTCAAGTAAAATGTATTTATCATTCCATTATTTTCTTGCACCTGCTACCTGCTCATCTTCTTCAGGAGGGCAGGCATCCTGCAATGCTGATCTTACAAAAATCATAAGTCTTTAAATGAATATATGTGTGTATGTTTATATCATATATTACCTGTGTATTGACTGTAGGCTCCACCGATGTTTGTTATCACAGCTCTGTAGATTAGAGTCGTATCTGTGTTGAATGGTCCGATGTGTCCACTACCACCTACTGCTCCACTGAATATTACCTTGGTTCTCTCTGTATAAAGTAAAACATCCAATCATTATCTTGTCAAGTATTTCCATCCTACTAATATCCTCCATCCTTGTTTATTCCATCATAATGAACAAAACAATTCATTAATTCTTAATTAAAGTCTTTAAATCAATTGCAGGAAATGTTTGACTTTACCTTTGTTTCTCAGATCCATGATCTGGTTTTCACTGTTCCTGAGCCGGTTTTCAGTGTCATTCAGTCTGGTTTCACTGTCCTTCAGCATGGTTTCACTGTCCTTCAGCCTGGTTTCACTGTCCTGCAGCCTGGTTTCACTGTCCTGCAGTCTGGTTTCACTGTCCTCTAGTCTGGTTTCACTGTCCTTCAGCCTGGTTTCACTGTCCTTCAGTCTGGTTTCACTGTCCTTCAGTCTGGTTTCAGTGTCCTGTAGTCTGGTTTCACTGTCTTTCAGTTTGGTTTCACTCTCCTGCAGTCTGGTTTCAATAGCTCGCAGTTTTTCCTCCATGGCACCAAACTTCATCAGAAGATCACACATGTCAGGCGAGCAGGCAGACTGCATTAGACTATTTATTTCTATGTCAGTAGCATTAGCATCATTCTGGGCCAAAGTCAAGCCGCAGAACAGCAACACAAAAAATAACACTGTAAACTTCATCTTCCAAGTTCATTCAGGATCCCTCAGTCTCCTAAACTCTGATTGATATGATCCCTCTGGCTGCTTTTATGTTTAAAAACAACCTGTTAATTTTTAACATCCAATTTGACATGTGATTTTATTATCTTATCCTAAATCTAGTCCTAAATCTGTGAACTGTTTCAGTGGAAGAGCAATGGGGACATGTTGGTCTTTAAACATTGTGAAATTGACACAGTGACAAGATTTATTTGGGTTGTGGCCCAATAAAATATTTATCTATTAAGTACAGTGGACCTGAGGTGTAAAACACAACAACATTACTGGAAACTCAACATTATAGACCAGACAAAATATCTTTGGAAGACACATTTACAAAACTGAAAACATAAAACACAATATTTCAGAAAACACAACATTTTATGAAATGGAAATGTTGTTTTATATTGGAAGGTCCGCAACATGGCGGACTCTGTGGAAGAGGTCCCGCTCCCTATGTAGATATAAAGGGCTCATTGTAAACTAACAAAAACACAACAATTCTAATTTTAAGGCGATTATACACGAATTAAAACAAAACTATGAATATCATATTCCATTTCGGCCAAGTCTGTTTGGCTAGATGCCACTACATTCTACAAACTGCACCTTTAAGTTTTGTAACTGCTCAGCAGTCTCGTCTCGTCTCTGTCTTGTCGGTTTTACTTCTTTTAAGTGTGTTTTTTAAGGTTCAAAGGGGCATTTTGACACCATGATATACTGAAAGCATAAAATCATGTGAATACTCTCTTCAATCTCTTCCTCCTTCCTCTCAAACCCAGCTGAAAATTTGTGCATTGACAATACCATGAGGTTACAAAGCGATTATCAAGAGAGTCAAGACAAAGAGGTACGAGTGGCCCAGGCAGTGCCAGTCAACACATGTGTAGGTGTTTACCACGATATAGTATCGCTGACCAAACTACATTTTCTACGAACTCTGAATTGACTTGGGTTCTGTCCAATTTAACAGCAAGTGTGTGTGTGTGTGTGTGTGTGTGTGTGTGTGTGTTTGTGTATGTGTGTGTGTGTGTGTGTGTGTGTTGTGGATTTTCGGAGCTGATGCACTGGCAGTTGTCAGTTTGAAGAAGAGAAGACCAAACCAAACCTCGTATGATGATTCTGGGAAAACTTTAATGAAGAACCTTGCAAGGGAGAGCGACTCAAGGGACACCTCCTGTTCGTACGGTGTCCCCAAACTCGTCTGACCCTCACAGTCCAAAACCAGCCTTTAAGCCAATCATAGAAACTAGTTCGTCAGTTCCGAATCATAAACCTATGACCTAAATCTGTATCTTTGGTTTGTCTTGTTGCGTCTGATGATGACCTGCATTCTGGCCTTGGTTCGCCTGTGAGGCTCCTGGTTTATTAAACAACATGTGTTATCTTCTGTTTGAGAGAACAGAAGAGTACAGCTTGACATTCTGTTGTCCTGGTCAGTTATGGAATATCCATAACAATCCCCTCTTATTGATCAAAAGATCAATACAAATTACCAATTTATGACTGGACTGGTGGACTGTAAGGGCACAAACAGAGTAGAAACAACATCCGCACAACAGATAACAATTCTCACACAAAAGTAATACAAGAATCAACAATTGCATTGAACAAAATCAAAAGTAAAATCATCAAAACACATAATCATTTAAACACATAATGCAATAACAATAAAAGCAAACAATCAGTAAATTAGATAAAAAAACCCCTCTTATGTACCCCTTTAAAACAACTGTCATGTGACCCATGAGTTCTGTCTTCCAACCACCAGGGGCAGTAGTGAGGCAAATCCTCAAAGAAGATCTCCTAGAACACCAAAGCGTTAAAGGAGGTCATTGACAGAGGTCACCAGTCACATGCGCAAACAACCTAAGACAAGACACTTCCTGCCTCTTACTAGATGAAATCCTAGCAACTTAAAGGGGAGTCATACAAACATTTGATTACATCATAACAATAAAACAAATCAATCACAAAGTGAAGTCTTCAACCCATGCACTTTGCGTACAGTAGAGGGCCATCACCATGGAGAGGTTACTAGCACATACGATGCATGGTGATGTGGAATCCATCCTCCTGGAGTGATCCTCTTCATTTTCATCAATTTTCAAACACACATTTCAAAAATAATTAAACATTCAATCACATTAATGAAAAACATATAAGATGACTAGATATTTAAGAGATTAATCATTAACACTACTCTATTTCTACAACTTTTCTCAAACTAAAAATGCATAAGATTAATAATCACATCATTAAAGAATCAAAAAAATTATTCTAAGATGTCACCTGTAAATAGAAAATGATATGTTTCTTCAACTTTATGAAGTACAAACAAACATAACTCTATTCAATTTAGCACGGTGTGAGTGATTTATACCAAGAAAGCTTTTAGAAACATTAAACCTACAGATTTTGAGTTTCCTCCTCCTCATCTGAAATGATACCTGGGTGAAAACGCCTCATCCAGTCCTGGAAAGTTTCAAAATCATAATACCTCAAACCTGTGTGATTATGATCTGCAGTGTTTCCAGTGACATGCACCTGGGCTGCTTGGAGTACAGACCCTGTGGTCTTTTTCACTACCAGCTTGATTATCAAACCTACACATGAGCAGAGGAGGATGAAAAGGAAGACAGCAACAGCAAGAGTGGTCAGGAACCTGACCAATCCGGACCCCCATGACCCAAAGACACCTGAAAAATCACCAAGGTTAAAACCATGACTATCATGCAATTCTTTGATACCCAGTGCTGTGTCATGTGCCATGTCCATGACGTCAGCAGTTGCATCAGAGATGTAGGAACAACATTCAGAGCCTATGAGCTTACAAGTTCCTCCTTGAGCCGCTAACAGGAGATCAAGAGCCATGCGATTCTGTAGAGCTACTGTTTTGACTTCCTGCAACTCTTTGTGTTCGGCTAACATAGCTCTGCTTGAGGCATTAAGATGATTTTCTAGGACTTTGGAGAGAGATGAGAGCTCTTGCTGGGACACATACACACCATACCAAGGGAGAAGGAAGCTGGCTACTTTCTGAGTTGATGAGATTTCTCTCTTGTATATGTGTAACGGTGGATACAGTGAAGCTATCTCAGTAGATTCTACCTCACTTTCTCCTGAGCTGTCCTGAGTGTCTATCTCTGTTTCTTCAGCAACGGCAGCTAAATGTCTTTTCTTTTCCTTTCTTTTCTGGCTTTTTACCTGTTTGAATGACAAATTAGCTTTCTTTTCTTTTTCTGCAGCTTTCCTAGCTTTTTCTTCGTCGGCTCTATCTTTCTTTTCCTGTTTAACTCTTTCCCTTTCTCTAGCAGCCTGACTGTCTCTTTCCCTTTCTCTAGCTGCTATCTGCTCTTCTCTATTTTCTACTTCAGTCTGTAGTCTTTGTCCCTCAACAGCTGCGGCTAGTAAGAGAAATTCATCGTCAGTCTTTGCTTGTTGTGAAATGGTTTGATCAGTCATGTTAGCAGCTGAAAAGGGGTTTGAAGGTGAAAGTTGTGGAAAAATTGAAATCATTGTTTTGTTTGTGTGTGACTCTTGCAAAGGCACTCCAGCTTTGGATACAATGGTCAACAAAGTTTGTGGAGAGGGAGCATCAGTTTGCCGTTTTGCCCAACCGTATATGATAGCTTTGGAAATGGCCTTCACATTCTCACCATGCCTCTGTTTAATTTTCATCATTTCTGTAGCTCTGGTTTGCAACTCTGCTTCCAACATAGGCAAGTGACATGCTGTCACACATTTAACACAGTTCTCCACTGCTGCTCTGAACTCATCAGAAAAACGATCAACTCTTTTTTCATCCAGACTCACTCCACACCTCTGACGAGCAACAGTTAACCACACATTTACACAATCTTTCATATACGCACTATCCCAAGATGGATTTCCAAAATCTGGGTTAACATTGTACTCAGCAATCTGAAGCTTATCTCTATCAAACGCTCCTTCGTATGGCCATTCGCCATCTGTCCACTGATTCATAAGGGAAGAAAATGGAAACACAAAAGTCCATCCTTTCAATCTACCAACAACTCCCGCCGGAGATTGTGGAGAAAACATCGCTCTATATTGTGCATCTGTGAGTGTGTGGGGGTTTGCTTCGGGAAGCTTATCAATGGCAGATTGACCTTTTACTTCTGAATTGGTGCGTTTGTTTCCTACTGAAACAGATTTGTTCTTTCTCTTGTGTTTTGGTGAATGAATTAATTTTGTAGTAGATTGTGTTCTACTCACTGCTTTAGACGTGTTGTTGCCCATTTTAACACATTTACATTAAAAACATCACACAAACAAACACATCAAACACAAAACAAACACATCAAAACTTTCCCAGCATCACCGAAGTTCTTTTTTTTACACCTCTCTTCCTGGTGCAATAGCAGTGATCTGAAGCCAAACCGACGAAGCAACTCTTCGTCTTGTGTACACTGTTTATTGTTTGAAAAAATTTTTACCGGCGCCCGACTCTAGGACTTAGAATCCCAAGTCTGAAAACATTTCTCACAGGACACAGAGTGGATGATCCCCGATCTTGGCTTAAACGAAATAGGCCAAATCCTACCCCGAAAACGTCTTTTCTATAGTTTAAACCTCAGGTGGGTCCCCCTGTGCCGGACGTAGCCCGAAGCTAGCCCAGAAATCCCAGCCACTTTTGTGGCACTGCAGGAGTTAAGACTCACTCAACTCTGCCTTTTTTTACCTCTTCACAACCACATGCTTTGCACCTGCTTATCACTGCACAGTTTCAACACATTTTCATGTGTTTAGATTCTTTAACCATCAGCTTTTTGCTTTTTTTTTTTGTTCACTTTGTGACCACCTTTAAAGTGAAAGTGATGCACAGTTTCTTTGTGATTTCGTCAAACGCAGACATGGTAAGGCACAATAATAAAATAAAATTATGCACTTACCACGTCTTTGTTGTGTTGAAATCCTGTTCGTGACGCCAAATTGTTGTGGATTTTCGGAGCTGATGCACTGGCAGTTGTCAGTTTGAAGAAGAGAAGACCAAACCAAACCTCGTATGATGATTCTGGGAAAACTTTAATGAAGAACCTTGCAAGGGAGAGCGACTCAAGGGACACCTCCTGTTCGTACGGTGTCCCCAAACTCGTCTGACCCTCACAGTCCAAAACCAGCCTTTAAGCCAATCATAGAAACTAGTTCGTCAGTTCCGAATCATAAACCTATGACCTAAATCTGTATCTTTGGTTTGTCTTGTTGCGTCTGATGATGACCTGCATTCTGGCCTTGGTTCGCCTGTGAGGCTCCTGGTTTATTAAACAACATGTGTTATCTTCTGTTTGAGAGAACAGAAGAGTACAGCTTGACATTCTGTTGTCCTGGTCAGTTATGGAATATCCATAACAGTGTGTGTGTGTGTGTGTCTGACAGAATACACGCTCCAACATAAACTTGCCCCTATCAGTAGGTTCATAGGCCACACATGGAGAGAGATAAAACAATGATTGATCAAAGGCCATAAAAACAGATATAAAGTTATTGTCAATATCATTTGAACATGAACCAAACATTTTCATTTAATAACTCATATGCTGTGAAAATGTCACACAATGCAATTAGAAACAAAACGCTGAAAACAGATGAGAAGTTTCATGAGGTAAGCCTGTGCTTGTTGAAATAATATTTCTGTTTTATCTCAGTGTATTCAAGATCTTTGCTTACACTGACATTTTACCAAAACTAACAATATAAAAATAACTACAGGATCTAAGTTAAAAAACAAATTACCAGTGTTTTATTTATCAAATTAATGTCACTGGTGGAAGGAACAAAAGACAGAGTTCAGACAAACACATTCAAGTACAAGTATCTATTTTACAGTAAAAAAAAATTTTTACAAGAAAAACAGTTTTTGATTTCAGTGTCAATAGTTTTGCTCTCAAATCTATTTTTTGATTGCAAACCTATTCTGTTTGATTGCAAAAAAAAGACACAAAAGTAGGTAAGCTTTTATTTATATAGCACTTTTTAAAACACAGACACATACACATGTGTCTGCAAAATTGAAACAAATAGATTAATAAAATAGACAAACATGACACAGAGAGAAATCAACCAAATTGAAACAAAACAGGACGTGGGAACAAGAGGGGAGGTCTATAGAAAGATTTGCTGATACAAATGGGTTTTCAGCCGATCTAAGAGATTGTGGAGGATGATTCCACAGAGTTGGGGCTATGAATGCAAATGCGTGGTCACCTTTTAATTTGCTGTTTGTGTGGGGGATAGATAGAAGATCAAAATTTGAGGATCAAAGAGGTTGTGAAGTGGAATGGGGAACAAGGAGCTCAGAAATGTAGCTAAGGGCGAGGTCATGGAGTGCTTTATAAGTAATGAGCAGGATCTTGTAGTTTATTCTGAATTTTACCAGAAGCCAATGGAGGGACGCAAGAACAGGGGTGATGTGGGACCTACAGCTAGTTCTGGTTAGAAGTCTAGCTGCTGTATTTTGGATTAACTGTAAATGTTTTAGAGCAGACTGACTGAGGCAGGTGTAGAGGGAGTTACAGTAGTCTAACCGGGAGAAAATGAATGTGTGGATTAATTGTTCAAGAACAGTAGGGGGCAATACAGGTCTTATTATATTATTTCTTAACTGAACAGGACAGGACAAGCTTATTAACATGATGGTCAAATGTCATATACTGGTCAAAGATAATACCGAGATTCTTAGCAGTGGATGTAATGTTTGTTTGAAGTGGGCCAATAAACTGAGTAGCAGAAGTGACAAAGATTTCAGGACCAATTAAAAGAACTTCAGTTTTTTCAGAGTTCAGATGGAGAAAATTTCAGGTCATCCACTCTTTGGTAGCAGCTAAACACTGATGGAGGGAGGACAGTTTGTTCAAGTTATTGGGTTTGGCAGAGAAATAGATCTGAGTATCATCAGCGTAACAGTGATTTTACATTTCATGAAAGCGGCTGAACAACTGACCCAGAGGGAGCATGTACAATGAAAACAGGATTGGCCTAAGGACAGAACCCTGAGGGAGAGTAGTAGAGCAATCCATCCATCCAGTGTTCAAAATCAGAATTTAGTGACACATTTGTTCAACTTCCTACAAACAAACAACATTCTGGGTGCATCATATATCTGCTTTGAAATCTATTTATGTAAAAAAAAACAAAAAAACCCAAACTGTTGGCTTCATGACACAATGCAGTAAATAAAAGAGGACTAATTGCACTCATTTTCAGGTGTTAATTTCTCTGGATATACAATGTGAGCGACTGCCTTCTTTTTCATAATCTGATTCTAAATTCAAATGTAATGTATTATTGATATGAACTGTTTGAAGATATCAAAGTAATGATTCTGTAACCCATGTTACTAGGCCTTAACCATGAGACTGTAGTAAAGTAATAATTAGCAATAAATTATTTTTGCCAAATTAATATTTTCAAAATGGAATCCTCTTTTTGGCCTATTCAGGCCGGGTCTTTTTCTCCGTGCTCGTGTATGTTTCGTGTTGGATTCAACGTCTGGAAAGTGAATTTCTTCTGCTGAATCTGAATTTAAATTGTAATGGTGAGAAATGTATTATTGATTCAAAGTATTGATTATGTACCACAATAAAGTGGTAAATTATTTATCCATTCTCACATTTGAGTGACCAGAAAACCACTGAAAGTTGTATGTTGGCCATGTCCCCAAACATGTGTGTTTACAGCCAACTGGACATACACCATGTCACCTTGCTGCAGCTGCAGGAACACTGCGTTTCCTCCATTGTCGGCTCCGTCAGAGTCTTATGGGTGATCATGGGTCATGATCATCAGCTGATGGTTCTTGTACAATAACAGCTTTGCCTCATGCTCTCTTCCAGCATGAAAGAAGATGGTAAAGTAATAAACACCTGCAACCGGTGCAGTGAAGATACCTGTGGAAACAAAAGCAGGTTGTTGGTTGTGGCCTTGAATGTTTAACAACATTTGGGCTTGATTTTTTTTTTTTTTTTTTGAGAGAGAGAGTTTCAAATGAAATGTATCTTTCTTTCCATTATTTTCTTGCACCTGCTACCTGCTCATCCTGTTCATGAAGGAAGGCATCCTGCTGAAATGCTGATCTTACAAATATCTTAAATCTTTAAATGAATTTATGTGTGTATGTATTTCTCATATATTACCTGTGTATTGACTGTAGGCTCCACCGATGTTTGTTATCACTCTTCTGTAGATTAAAGTTGTGTCTGTGTTGAATGGTCCGGTGTGTCCACTACCATCTACTGCTGCACTGAATATTACCTTGGTTCTCTCTGTATAAAGTAAAACATCCTAAATCATTATCTTGTCAAGTATTTCCATCCTACTAATATCCTCCATCCTTGTTTATTCCATTATAATAAACAAAACAATTCATTCATTCTTAATTAAAGTCTTTAAATCAATTACAGGAAATGTTTGACTTTACCTTTGTTTCTTAGATCCATAATCTGGTTTTCACTGTTCCTGAGCCGGTTATCAGTGTCATTCAGTCTGGTTTCACTGTCCTTCAGCCTGGTTTCACTGTCCTTCAGCCTGGTTTCACTGTCCTTCAGCCTGGTTTCACTGTCCTGCAGCCTGGTTTCACTGTCCTTCAGCCTGGTTTCACTGTCCTGCAGCCTGGTTTCACTGTCCTCTAGTCTGGTTTCACTGTCCTCTAGTCTGGTTTCACTATCCCTCAGTCTGGTTTCACTGTCCTTCAGTCTGGTTTCACTGTCCTGCAGTCTGGTTTCAATAGCTCGCAGTTTTTCCTCCATGGCACCAAACTTCATCAGAAGATCACACATGTCAGGCGAGCAGGCAGACTGCATTAGACTATTTATTTCTATGTCAGTAGCATTAGCATCATTCTGGGCCAAAGTCAAGCCGCAGAACAGCAACACAAAAAATAACACTGTAAACTTCATCTTCCAAGTTCATTCAGGATCCCTCAGTCTCCTAAACTCTGATTGATATGATCCCTCTGGCTGCTTTTATGTTGTTTAAAAACAACCTGTTAATTTTTAACATCCAATTTGACATGTGATTTTATTATCTTATCCTAAATCTGTGAACTGTTTCAGTGGAAGAGCAATGGGGACATGTTGGTCTTTAAACACTGTGAAATTGACACAGTGACAAGATTTCTTTGGGTTGTGGCCCAATAAAATATATATCTATTAAATACAGTGGACCTGAGGTGTAAAACACAACAACATTACTGGAAACTCAACATTACAGACCAGACAAAATATCTTTGGAAGACACATTTACAAAACTGAAAACAAAACACATTATTTCAGAAAACACAACATTTTATGAAATGGAAATGTTGTTTTATATTGGAAGGTCCGCAACATGGCGGACTCTGTGGAAGAGTTCCCGCTCCCTATGTAGATATAAAGGGTTCATTGTAAACGAACAAAAACACAACAATTCTAATTTTCAGGTGATTATACACTAAGTGTTTAAGTTTTGTAACTGCTCAGCAGTCTTGTCTCGTCTGTCTTGTCGGTTCTACTTCTTTTAAGTGTGTTTTTTAAGGTTCTAGGGGGCATTTTGACACCATGGTATACTGAAAGCATAAAATCATGTGAATACTCTCTTCAATCTCTTCGTCCTTCCTCTCAAACTCAGCTGAAAATTTGTGCATTGACAATACCAAGAGGTTACAAAGCGATTATCAAGAGAGTCAAAACAAAGAGGTACATGAGTGGCCCAGGCAGTGCCAGTCAACACATGTGTAGGTGTTTACCACGATATATTATCGCTGACCAAACTAGATTTTCTACGAACTCTGAATTGACTTGGTTTCTGTCCAATTTAACAGCAAGTGTGTGTGTGTGTGTGTGTGTGTGTGTGTGTGTGTGTGTGTGTGTGTGTGTGTGTGTGACAGAATACACACTCAAACATAAACTTGCCCCTATCAGTAGGTTCATAGGCCACACATGGAGAGAGATAAAATAAATGGTTGATCAAAAGCCATAAAAACAGATATAAAGTCATTGCCAATATCATTTGAACATGAACCAAACATTTTCATGTAATAACTCATATCTTATGAAAATGTCACACAATGCAATTAGAATACTGAAAACAGATGAAAAGGTTCATTAGGTAAGCCTGTGCTTGTTGAAATAATATTTCTGTTTTATCTCATGTATTCAATATCTTTGCCTACACTAACATTTTACCAAAATTAATAAGATAAAAAATATCTACAGAATCTAAGTTAAAAAAACAACAGTTTTTTATCAAATTAATATCAATGATGGAAGAAACAAAAGACAGAGTTCAGACAAACACATTCAAGTACATTGCTCTGTGTAAGATTTTGCATATATTCAAGTTAAGTCAGTTTTATTTTCATAGCGCCAAATCACAGAAGTTTTCTCAGGCCACTTTTCAGACCTGCTCAACCAGTTATATTCAGAGATACAATGGTGACTGGGGCCTCCCACTTACTGCCAAAAAGAAAACCCTCACGAGTGAGCAGGTGAAAAATTTTCAAGCAGGAGAGCATATGTAGTTGTCAGGGTTAATAGTCACATGCTCCTTTGTATTCTGCACATGCTCAGATCATGGTTTTCTCCTCACAGGCTACAATATTGCTTGTGTGAGCAGAGATATTCTGCGCTCACAATAATAATAAGTGTGTGCAGCTGTTTAAGTTGCACATGTGACTTCTCTTCATTTGTGCTTGTGGATTTTGGCAGAGATATGCCATCACACGGTGGGAAGCCATTCTGAGCCACTAACAACTGTAAAGTGATGAGAAGTTTGCACAAATACTATTTCAAAATTTGAGAGGTGGGTAAACAGCGTTTACGTGTGTTTAGTAGTAACATGCCTGATTCTATAATATGCTTTGTGTGATGGTTTTACTGTATTCTGGTTTCCATAAAGTGTACTCCACTGAAACAACTCTCCTTAAGGTCTCAAATAACATTTTAATGGCTGAAGATCCCGGAGATTGTTCTGTTTTAGTTTTATTGGACCTTAGTGCAGCGTTCGATACTGTGGACCACCACATTTTAATCCACGGGCTTAAATCACCTGGTGGGCATTTCTGGGACTGCATTGGAATGGTTCTCCTCATATCTCACCGATAGATCTTTATCAGTCTTTATAGGTGAATTTGTGTCAGACACTGAAGCTTTTCCATGTGGTGTCCCCCAGGGATCAGTCTTAGGACCCATTTTATTCTCTATATACATGCTGCCACTGGACAGATCATCAGCAGTTTCAAGAACATCTCCTACCATTTGTACACTAATGACATCCAGTTGTACTTTTCATGAGCTTCACAAACTCTCTGTACTTAACAACTGTTTAAATGCAATTAGGAATTGGATGGCAAATAATTTTCTGCAGTTAAATGCAAATAAAACTGAAGTCCTGATTTTTGGCCCTGATAATCTTCAGTTATCAATGAGGCAGAACCTTGGTGCCTTATCCTCATCTTCCCAGTCTTGCCTGCACAATCTTGGTGTAATTTTTTAGATCAATCTATGAGTTTTGAAGCGCATGGTAAGGCGCCAACTCGATCATGTCTCTTTCACCTGAGAAACATAGCCAAACTCCTGTCTGTAGCCTGCAAGGAGAAAACCATGCTCTGAGCGTGTGCAGAATACAAAGGAGAAAGTAACTGTTAACCTCGACAACTATTATTGCTCTCCTGCTCGCAAAACTTTCACCTGCTCGCTCATGTTTTTTTTTCTTTTTGGCAGTAAATGGGAAGCCCCACTCACCATTGTATCCCTAAATATAACTAGTTGAGCAGGTCTACTATCTTGGACAACTAGGTACAGCAACATCACCTGGACAAACCACATAGACTAGTTCTATATGAAAAGTGGCCTGAGATAACTTCTGTTGTGATTTGGCGCTATATAAATAAAACTGACTTAACTTGAATATATGCAAAATCTTACACAGAGCAATGTACTTGAATGTGTTTGTCTGAACTCTGTCTGTTTCTTCCATCACTGATATTAATTTGATAAAACACTGGGACTTTGTTTTTTTTTAACTTAGATTCTGTAGATATTTTTTATATTATTAATTTTGGTAAAATGTCAGTGTAGGTAAAGATATTGAATACATGAGATAAAACAGAAATATTATTTCAACAAGCACAGGCTTACCTCATGAACCTTTTCATCTGTTTTCAGCTTTTTGCTTCTAATTGTATTGTGTAACATTTTCACAGCATATGAGTTTTATTACACAAAAATGTTTTTATTATGTTCAAATGATACTGATAAAGCCTTTAAACCTAATGTAATAGCCTTTGATCAACCATTGTGTTATCTCTCTTTTTGTGTGGCCTATGAACCTATTGATAGGGGCAACTTTATTTATGTGTGTGTACTCTGTCACGCCATTACAACAGGTACTAGATCTTCCTTAGACTAGAAACTACATTTCCTCATTTTCTGTAGTGGTGCCTTCAAGGACAGTAAAATGTGGGTTTCCTAAATGACTCCCACCTACCATGTTATGCTAGCCATGGGGAAAAACAGACAGTAATATATACTACTAAATATGTTAAAATATCAGTATAAATGGAAGAAAACTTGTTTCATAATAGAAGGCTGAATATCGCATTGTGGAATCAGACATAACAGAGTCTGGAAGAGGAAGCAACCACGTTACAGCCACAGCCAAACGCAGACAAACTTCATCTGTGTTTTTCTCCATGTTTCTCTGTGATTCACTAACACTAACACAAACAAACAACTAGCTTCACAATAAAATGTGGGAGCAGAGATGTGTGTTACTGTGTGTTATCTGTAACTTGTGGGCTGCTGCATCCAGCTTTGACCAAATCCCGGTCGAGCTCATCGTCATCCAAAATACATAAAAGAAACAGTGTTTGCTTGCACACTGTGTCAATATATCCAGACTTGATGAGGAAAAATGGTTTTTGGAGGCTCAGTAACTGTCTTTGGTGCCAAACTGAACACCCTGTGAGTAGAGTCAGTCAGTCTGATTGGATGAGACGCATGCAATGCATTCTGGTTGTTGTAGGATTCCCATTTAAGAGCTGTATAGGGAATCTACAGTCTTTTTCTCAGTTTTCTCTAATCAAGGGCACAAATTTGCAAAATAACTAGAGATTTCTACTACATAGGTGACCCAGTTTTAATAAATCAGCATAATCATCAACCTTTAATTAGTCTTCATATTAAAAAGATGAACTGGTTGTTCCAAACAAGTTCTTTATTGTAGGGATGGTGAATGCTGTAAACCTTGGTGCTGTATTAGAAAAAAACAACAAATGTCAATCTGAATATAGAAATCAATTGCCATCTTTACATTTTTGCATTTGTAATAATAAAATAAGTTCTACAACAAACACATAATTATCTTGCTTTGAGCCGTAGTACCCTAGTCAATAAATATCGTTATTGTTATCAGCCCTGTAATTCCACATCGGTGCATCTCTAGAAAAAAGTATACATTTTCTGTGTTGGGGCATTTCATTCTTTGACATTTAATTACAGCTATCTGGGCCTCCAGAGCCCCTCTGGTGTCAAAAGCTCATGACTCTATGGATATAAGGAGAAATTCTACAGTAGTTTTAAGTTATTCCACCACCAATGTGTGCAAATACGTATAGCAAATGTGTCACTTTTAGAACATTACCTCTGTCATCCTTTAAGGAGATTTTGTTTCCAGGAAACAGTTTTTTTAAATTAGTAATAATAACCACACTGAGCATCACTGATGATTGTAGTCAGAAGTATGCTGCAGTGATCACACCCTGGAGTACACTTCTAGGTCACAGGAGCAAGATGAGAAGTTAAACCATTGGAGGTCAGCAAAAACAAGGTTTTTCAGCAGATAATATGCTCTTTAGATGATAAAAACACAGAACACCCCCCAAAAATACTGATAACATTGACAGTCCACACAGTTAAAAATAAAACACATAAATTACTGTGCAAAAATTACATTTATTTCATATATCTCGCCAAAACAGAGGTTCTAGTTATTGGTTTAGAGAAGAAAGAAAAGCAATTAAGCTCACAGTTATGGTGTTAACAATTCTAATCTTACTTTCCAGACACTTGTAAACAGCATAAATCACAGCGTATAAGACAGTTACAACTTGTATTTAATGTTGCTGCTAGAGTTTTGCACTTGCCTCCAGTTAGTTTTAGCAGCTAGTATTTATTCTTTTTTTTTTTACTTTTCTTGGACTACTATCTTGTTTATATGATGCCCAAATTACTGAATGTCCAAGAAATAGCGAGCTGTTCCATCCAGGTGGGGTCAGGGTGGGGGGGTGCACTCTTTCTCACCCTTGACTAAGCAGAAAACCGCTGAAGGTGGTCATGTGTTGTTGGTGTTTTGCCCAAATATGTGTATTTGCACCCAAGCGCACGGACACCTGGTCCCCTTGCTGCAGCTGCAGGAACACTGCATTGCCTCCATTATCAGCCCCATCGTGTGATGTACTGTGATCATAGGTCATTGCCACAAACTCATTGTTCTTGTAGAGTGATAGATTTGTTGGGTTTGTTCCTCCGGCATGATAAAAGAAGATAAAGTAGTAAACGCCTGTAACAGGTGCAGTGAAAATACCTGCAGAAAGAACATTTTATTCAAACAACTGACACAGCTTTGTGGAAGTAATTGTGAATGTTTTTGAAAATGGGTGGATGAAATTGAAAGTATGCACTTCATTGCAACACGCTTTTAAGTTCACTCACAGCTCTGTGAACTTCTCTCAATCATAGCATCAATACATCAAGTCGAAAATAAAAAAGGTTAATTAAGCAATGAGTTATACCTACCTACCTTACAGTATAGTACACATCATAATGTAACTTGATCTGACCATTGTGGTCAATGACATAATTGTAAATAAATTTTCTAGTATGATTAAACATAACACTCAAGAAAACTTATCCTGTTAATGATTGTCAGTCTTATACAATGTTATTACCTGTGAACTGATTGTAGGCACTGCCAGTGTTTATAATCACTGATCCGTAGATTAAGGTCGTGTCTGTGTTGAAGGGTCCAATGTGTCCACTTGCATCTGCCGCTGCACTGAAAACTACCTCACGTTTTTCTGTGTAACCAAAGAAATAGCAGGGAAATAGTATTTTAATTTAGTTAAATTATTACTTTATGTCATTTATGTTACAGTAAGCTCTGATTTAGTGATTTGCAGATCTGGGCCCAATTGAAATTTAGTAAAAGATAAAAGTAAAAAATCTTTTTTCTATTTCTAATCTAACTTTTTTCTCCTAGTCGCAAACATAAGAATAAAAGCTAATTATCAAATTTCTTATGACTTTAAATGACTTGAGAGGTCTCTTAAGTTTAGTTGAATTAGCCAATTTCCATAAACTTTGTATTACTCACACTCAGAAAATATTTTTTCTTTACTTCTAAGTTGGCTTTTCACAGTGTAATTCTCAGATTTTTGGTAAATATGGGCACCAGCCATCTTCTGGGATAAAATTGGTTGAAAAGTTCATCAGAAAGAAAGTTTCAATCTACCTTTGCTTTTCAGTTCTTCAATCTCTTTTTCACTTTCCTTAAGCCTGTTTTCCAAGCCTCCCATTTTTTCTTTCAAAGCACCAATTTCTCTCAGGAGATCATACACGTCAAGACGGCAGACAGATTGCATTTCAGTCTTCTCTGTGTCAGTAGTTTCAAGAGTGTCTTGGCCCAGAGTCAGCTGGCAAAACACCAACATGACTGAAAAAATGACGAGATTCATCTTCAAAGTTGATTCAAGATCTTTCTGTTTCTTATGACTTATTTGGTCTCACAGGCTCCTTTTATGCATTTGGATCAGTGATGTTAATAATTAACATTTGTCTATCTCTTATCTTGTCCGACCCTTGTCCGGGGGGCAGACACCCTCTCTACATTTAAGAGCAGGTTAAAAACTTTCCTTTTTGATAAAGCTTATAGTTAAGGCCGGCCAGGCTCGCCTTGGACCAGCCCCTAGTTATGCTGCTATAGGCCTAGACTGCAGGGGGACTTCCCATGATGCACTGAGCTCCTCTCTCCTCCTCTCCCTCAGCTAGCCAGTATAGACAACACATAATAGACAGGTTAAGGTGAACAGAATTGTGAAAATATAATGACGTTTTTCAGCTTTTTTTTATAGTTGAGACTTCCTAACAGTTTAAATGCTGTCCTAAAGTAATATGATCATTTTAATAATTTTGGTCTCCTACAAACTTTTGTTAATTTAAGTTTCAAGACAGCTTGAAGATGCAAACCGTAAATTCATCGATTCATACTATACAAGCTGTAGGAGTCATTCTAACATGTCATACACATTTCAAACTTTAAACTGAGTTGGCTTTCACAGTGAATGATTTGGCTGACATTTACAGAAATTCTTTTTTCCACTGTAGGAAATTCCCTTTTTTTTGTAATTGATCCACTGTTGTGTTGCTTTTACCTTGTGTTTGGAATTTTTGCCTTACTGAAAGATTAGTTTCGCCCCAAATGTCAGTTTGGGTCCAACAGCATCCAGCTGGGTTTACATTTCAATTCCAGTATGCAGTGATTATGCAAACAGTTATTTTCTCTTGACTCTGGTCTCTTGCCAATTTCATGGCTCATCATGGCACAGACAAGTACAGACATAACCACTGTCTTTGTGGTGAAAATGATGCAGATGTTAAAGGTGGTAACTTTATATAAAGATATTCAGAGATGTTAATAATACTTCTGTAAGGGGGAAATGACATGTAGTGCCTGTAAATTGATTAAAAGGAGGAGAGAGAATGATGAAGATGGTTATTGTTGCAGAATTAACTTCTCCTCTTCCTTCTCATTGTCAGCCTCAAGTGCTGAAGAGAAAGTCCAGCTCTCATCCTTATTTTGTCATCTATCACAAAAATCAGGAATAGCAGACACATAGTAAGAAGATGCTGAAGATCAAGATATTTTTGCATGTAAGGAGACATTTGAGATTTTGTGAAATATTTGATATAATGTTTGCTTTCTTGTTTTTTTAACCCTTATTTACTGTTCATATCTGACTCTTCACAGTCATTATTCAAATCTATTTCTCATATATAAATACCATATCAGTCATTATTAAATGGGTAATGTCCAAACATTTGGAACTAGTTGTCTAAAACGATATGCAATGGCCAATGTGGAATTTCAACTTCATAATGCATATCGTTCAATTTCATATCTCAATGAATTAAACAAAACAGGAATTACAAATACTTTTGTCAGACAATTTATTTTTGGTATACAGTATTAAGAACAACATTTTTATTTTAAATCATTAAAAACATTGACATTTATCATTGATCAGAGGTTAATAGAAATATCTTCAGGCATGGATGAGTGCTGTATTTACCCAAATATTGATTCTGTAGCCCAACAAAGGGATACATAATTTCAATTTTTTACATTTGAGTGACCAGAAAGCCGCTGAAAGTTGTATGGTGGTCGTATCCCCAAGCATGTGCGTTTGCAGCCAAGTGGACATACACCTGGTCACCTTGCTGCAGCTGCAGGAACACTGCGTTTCCTCCATTATCGGCTGTATCAGAGTCTGACCGATGATCATGGGTCATGACCATCACCTGGTTGTTCTTGTACAAGAACAGCTTTCCCTCATGCTTTCCTCCAGCATGATAGAAGATGGTAAAGTAATAAACACCTGCAACAGGTGCAGTGAAGATACCTGTTGGGCAAAAAATAGGTTGCTGGTGTAGGTAATCTTACAAAAATCTTAAGACATTAACTGACAAATATATCACTGTCAAATGCAATTGAATGAAGCATATAAAATACACCAGAGACAGTGTTCAATTCGCATACGAATGTAAAACAGTAATACAACATATATTCAAAATAAGTAAGCCACCAAATTAATGACATCAAATTATCCAAGAAATGTGTATATACATCTAAAACTTTTACAAAACTGTAACTTCTATAAATGAAAAAGCAGTGATGATAAGAATTTAAGAGGTGTGTTTAAAGTAAATTTTATTATTGTACAGATTTATCAACTGAGTGCATATCTCATTTTAATGTGTGTCGATACCTGTTGATGGACTGTAAGCAGTGCCAACATTTGTAATAACTTTTCTGTAGATTAAAGATGTGTCTTTGTTGAAGGGTCCAATGGTGCCACGTCCTCCCAATGCTGCACTAAATATCGTCTTTTGGTTTGCTGTGTGCATAAAACAGATGTTTTCTTGTAAAATTTGAGGTAAAACTTTACCTCACAATACATTTATTAAATCTTTAACAAAGAATTATGGCCAAATATTCAATTTACCTTGATACTTTAGTTCAGCAATCTGGCTCTCACTGTTGATCAGCCTGGTTTCACTGTCTTTCAGCATATTTTCCAAAATTTCCAATTTTTCTTTCATGGCGGCAAACTCTCTCTGAGAAACACATGAGTCAGTTTGTAACTCATCTCCAAGCTGGGCAACATTCAGACTGCAGCAGAAAAACACCAGCAGACAAAACGAAAAGAATCATCTTCTAGCTCAATTCACTGAATGTCCACAGCTGTGATTCATTGAACACTCTCACAGTGTTTTGAGATGGTTTATCAATGATTAGCTTGTGCTTTTTGTTGACTTTTCCTTCTCACATCAGACATGACCATTGGTTGTTTTCACGGTGAATCACTAGCAGAGGAGAAAGTTCAGTTGATGTAACTATTTTAGTTTAGTCTTTCATTGTACCAAAAATGTCCATTTTAAGACACACTTTGTAGATAACCTGATCGTCATTTGCTTTTTTCAATACACTTATTCTAATTTAGGGGTTAATTAAGGCACAATGGCTTCCAGCAGGCCCACAGCACAGGCCATAGTGTGGTCCCTTGTTCATTTTTTTCTCAGATTTAAGGGACATACAATGTTTTCTTTATTGTTTGAACTGCACTGAGATAACAGGTTGCAAGTCCTCCAAATTAAACAACCAAATAGGTCATTTGACCATGCACTCCCGAGCGACCCATAGGAGCCTTTTCTAATACGGCACCTCTATTGGCAGTAATCAGAAGGACGACATAATTTGTCTATGCTTTCCAAAACCGTGCCACGAGTCTGTTAAAAAATAACGATGTTTTATGGTGTGACAACGCTGCGGTCAAGGTCTGGTTAAGGTTTAGGCACAAAAACCACTTGGTTAGCGGTGGGGAAAGATCATGGTTTGGGTTAAAATTACCACTTTGTTAAGGTTTGAGAAACGTGGTATCATCATGGCAACAGTAAACACCATGGGGTTAAGGTCGTAGTTATGGTTTTTTAAAAACTGTCTCAACTCAGGAAATGAACAGTCCAAAGTCCACTTTTTGCAAGTTAGAGTTAAACCATCCACCCAATCCGCCACCTCCAAATGAAGAAATTTGTCACCTTATATAGACATCATCTGAACTGCGCCACTTCTACGGGTCATAATCACTATGGCCACTAGATGGCATCTGTTACTCAAACATAACTATAGATTATTTAAACTGATATTACGACCTATTGTGGTGTTTTTCTTGGGAGGGCAGGCTCTTTATTGCCTTCATTTAAACTTGAAAATTCATTGAGGGTTAGCCCTGATTTACAGTGATGTCGAATACAGTTTGAAATGACTTAAAAAGGTATAAAATAATAAAAGACACAAGATAAAAGAAAACACTCAATTAAAACAAGTAATTAAGTACAGTTAATAAAAGATACAAGATATAAAAAACAAGTGAATTAAAAGAGGTGGAAATAGAAGCTGAGTGTTTTGTAATCATAGATTTAAATTAACCAAGGGTTACCAAAGTATTCATTTTTAGTGTGCTTTCTAAGTACAAACTCGAAGTATTTGCAGTGAAATCCAGTCATTAGACTTGAGTATGATGTGATCCAGAGGACCAATATAGAATAGATGTGATATAGGATGGCAATTTCCCAATAAGGGCCTTGTAGTTAAACAAACACGCCTATCATGTCTCTCAGACAAAGACCACCCAACTTTTTCATACATGATGCAATCATTAGTGCTATAAACATCAGCTGTAATAAACCTAAGAGCAGAATGATGAACAGTATCCAAGGGCTTAAGAGTGGAGGCAGAGGCATGCCTATAAATCACATCACCATAATCCATGACAGAGAGAAAAATAGCTTCAACAATACTTTTCCTACAAAGCATAGGAAATATACACTACAGTATATTCATAATTCCAACAGATCAGTGCTTGAGACAATTTTATCATACAATCTTCATTCTTTTTGACCCTGAAAAGTTTGTTTCTCTTACTCTATATTCCTTGTCTTTGAAGCAGTTAGCAGTTCAGCAGATGTCAAAACCTACCAGTAGCACCCTCTTCCTGCAGCATTGAGCTTTTGAGAAATACCGGAGACCATGCAAATAAATAAAGGGATAAAGAAAATTTGATGGTATTCTGAGAAACCTTCACAACTTATGTGTTATGTACTAACACACAAGAGTTAACTATTTCAAACCAGCCAAACTGCTATTAGCATACAGGTTGGACATCAACAAAATGTCCTTTTCATTGTTGCTATATTGATAGTAAGAACACAGTAAGAAATGCACCTGGTTCATCATATTGCAATTTATTTGATAGATTGCGCTGAACACATCCACTTTAACAGGTCCAGTACTATAGCCAATGTTTCTGATGTCAAACTCTAATTCTTTTCTGTAAAATTATTTTGTAGCTACACTGGAAAAACCTTTTCTAAATGTTACTTTATGCAACCTCGCTTGTGATACAGTAGCAAGTTATCTGTGCCAGATACTCACAACAATATCATAAAGAAAATATGAAAAGAGGCCATAACTATGTTGTCTGAAAATTTGTAGTTGTATGGTCCTGAGCTTATTACATCTGTCACAGATGTTCAGAAGAAACCAAGTCAATCCAGGTGCTTAAATGGCAACTTAAGAACAAAGTGTGAAAGCCCTATTGACTACTGTGAGTAAACAAATTGCATTGGGCTGCTTGGACCCTCTCATATTTGCTTGCAAGTCTAGTTACAATTATCATTGCATTGCATCATTAAATAAATGATTAATACAAGTTATTTAAATGTATGCCTAAATAAAAGCCCTTGTATTGCCTGTAGACCACCCAGAAATTACTCCTAAACTGTGAACAAACAAACACATACACACACATATACAAGTAGTCTATTTCATATAGCAATGACAACAACAAACAGAATTGGTTTTGAAATATTTTTGTCTTTCATTTTTAATATGAGAGTAGAAACAAATCATTTTGTAATCTTACTATCCAGTCTCTGAATAGTTTTCGAAGATTGTGATAATCGTAAGACTGTCCAGTGAGTTTAGGTTTATTCTCTTCAAAAATATTACAAGAAAGTGTTTTTTTGTCTCCTCTCCAGTAGAAAACATGTCATTGAAACAGGATTACATTAAATTGGAGAATATTAGAAAGAGGTGAACCACTGTCTGTGACATTAAGTACAAAATGTCAAGGAAGTTAGCCTCTATTAGCCTCTTAGCTACATTCATTGTAAACTTCAGAGGTGAGAGATGAGCAGATTTTAATTTCGTAACAAAGGACATATAACACACTACCCTTTTAAGCTGCAACCCTGTTTGTCTACAGAGATGAAAATCCTTGGCTTCATTAAAAATCTCCCTCTCTGACTGACATTAAAAGCTCCCCATAGGGTCATTAAATTTGTCCCTTACAGGAAACCATACAGGAAGCAGGAACTGACACAAAAGTGTGTTTGCTAAAACTTGTACTACTTTTGGGTTTTGCCATTACTGGCTAAAGCATAGTGAACTGAATGGTAGTAAACATTTATTCATCATCATCGTCATCATCATCATCGTCATCATCATCATCATCATCGTCGTCGTCGTCATCATCGTCATCATCATCATCGTCGTCGTCATCATCGTCATCATCGTCGTCGTCGTCATCGTGATCATCATCATCGTTGTCATCATCACCATCGTCCTCCTCCTCATCATCATCATCTGGGTCAATCTTTCCAGACAGAACATCCTCAACCCACTGCTCCAGCTCGTCAGCTGTGGGCATGTCATCTTGGTCATCCATCTCCAGCCACACGCTGTCAGCCTGGAACAGAAATATTTAGTGTGAGGGCAAAATTATTTCCATTACTGTAAAATATCTAAAAGCCTCTATAACACTTTCCAGTTTTGCACTGTTTCTAAGCTCTTTACTGTCATAAAATTTCATTTAAAAGACCAAAACTAACAATTAATTGATTCTACAAACAAGTATTGTCTATATAGCCAAAACCTGATACAGTATAGCTCTCTGTGCCATAAAGCTCCATTGTTAAATCCACACAAATGAGCCACAAGTTTTCACTGGGATACATGTTCTTTCATGACGCATAACACAAGCACTGTTGTTTATTTTGATTCAAGCCCACGTATACTGTCCTGCTGATGAAATTACACATTAGAGCACCAAGTGTGTACTAATCTACTGCTTAAAGTAATCCCCAACAAATGCACTATTTACTCCTGAGTAACTTTTGCTAAAAACTACAGTGCCCAGTTGTTTTAAGGAATTAGTGAGCATTTTTCAAAAATTAACCTGTATATTTGTGACCCATTTTTAAAGATTTACATAGGAACAAATGGACTTAGGGCTGAGATCCATAGACGGGCTAGTAAACACATTGCTGGTATTTTCATGGGATTTGTTGACAATAAGAAAACTACAGAACAATGCCAGCCTCATACTTTAAACAAATTTTGATTGCAGCCTAAACTGCTGGTGTTTTTTTTTTTCAATCATCTTTTTATTCTTTGCCTGGGATGCTAGGGATGAGAAGGGTTGCTTACATCTTCAACATCAACCACACCAATCTGAGGAGAAGAGAGGTCAATGCGGAAGGTCTTCTCCCAGTATGGAACCAGCTGAAAATAAGATAAAATCAGGTTAGGATTTAATGTGCCATTACTATCATGGAAAAAAAATATTTTAAAAGTGGAAGAAAAGTAAACTATTATTTCTAATAATTGCCCACTAGCTGATATATGGTTTTATGGGAAGTATTTGTACCAGGGGGAAATCGTCAGGGTCGATCCAGATGATGCTGAGGTTAGGGTTATCTGTGTTCTCACGTGCCACCTCCTTCAGGATTTCCAGGAACTCAAAACCATCTGGGAAAAAGTTCAAATGTCAGGTACAGTGGTAGGCTAGGTAAACTGGACTACTAGCAATTAGACTACTAGTAAATATTTACCTGGGTCATCTTCCTCAGCAAAGGCAACGATATGCTCTCCATCAATGTCATCCTCCTGTCAACACAAAAAAGGGCAAGAAATATTAGTTTTATTGGGTAAAAATAAAAAAATATTTAACTCCAGAGAAATTTCAGACTTCTTACCCAGATCTCATACATGCTGTGAGGCTCAAGTTTCCTCAGAGTTGGCCTGAAACATTAAAAGAAATGAAAATTAAACTGTAAGATGATGGAGCCATTTTGATTGTCCAGTAGTGATACTCAATAAACATAAGGCTTAAGTGAGATGTATGATGAACCTCAGTCATCATACCTCAGTGAAAAAATAGGTTGCTAATAATTATCTTCAAAAACAACTCATGATAATATGTGATTATTAGCATTAGATTATGTTAATTATATGGCCTAAAAAGGACTTATAGGTCATCATGGATGTGTTTCAGCTAATGTTATTTTAGTATAATATCTCACAGAGTCTCACCTGTCATGCTGTTCAATGTATTCAACAAGCTCAGCCTCAGTGTAGGGCTTTCCTGGAATGGTAACGGATTCCTCCATGAATGGCTCGTAGAAGTCAACTTCATTAATCTTAAGCTTCAGTTTCTTGGCGATCTGAAATAATATGAAGAGAAATAAAACCTTTGTTTGCTAGCCTTTTTCCAACTGAGAAAACAATATCCACCCAAACCACATGCACAACACTGATATTTGGAACATTTTGTGAGATTTGTACTTAAGCAAACACAGACTTACAGTATACACTACATTGTCTATTGACAAGACATTATCAGGACATCTAATATGGATTAGTAATACATTCTGCAAAATACAATCTCAACATATTCAGTTTTATTGTAGCTTACTTGAGATGACTAATGCAATCTTAACATTTCAATTAAATGTCTATGTTGTTACAAGCCCATGAAATCTCTTTGCCCTCCTCTGATATACAGCTTTCATCCAACTCGAGAACATAAGTTTACATTTTGTGTACACAATTCCGCACAAATACTGAACAAACAATTTAAACCTTGGGGTCAAATGTGGCATAGAATTTGACGAAGGGGTGGAACTCCTCAGCAGCATCATCGTACTCAATGTAGTCTGGTGGAGATAAACAATAAAAAGATTTTTCAGCCGATAACAGCAATTTCCTAGCATAACAAGTTCATTTTAAGAGTGATTGATTGGTCAATTTGAAGCTCTGGGGTCAACCTACGAGCAGATTTCTCGCTCTTGAAATAACCGACCAGCTTGATGACCTCATCGATGTTGTGGAAACCCTTGAGCTCACGCTCGTTGTCAATGATCTCCACGGGCTCTTCAATCACCTGACAAGATAGGAGCAAACATATGATGACTATTTCATAGAGTTATCATAATGATTGTGATGTTTCATCTAGGTGACATAATTTTCACAGTATTTTGAAGCAGACCTAAGGCAGTCTGCTTTAATTAAAACAAGTATGCTCAATACGTCTATCTTGTGTACAATTTCTACTTGCCATTGACCATAAAAGACTTACATCATAGAGGAACTCAACCAGAGTGTCAGAAGCCAGCTCTCCATCGTACTCAATGATCTCATTGTCGGCAAAGATATAGATGCTCTCTACCTCATCCAGACCTGGTGAGAGAAATGTGTTTCAACCAACAAGCTACTTAACATTTGGCTGTTGTCATTCCACTTTTATAGCAGAAAGATTGCATGAAGACAATGTAATTTTTATGCATACTGTTTGCCAAATTGCAGTGGTAGAAAAAAGCCTTTTATGTTTGAAAGCACAATTGCCAGTTATGGTTGATAATAGGTCCCAAAATCACTATAATAATTATGATTTGCTGCATGCTTGCTGCACCATCTTGCAATGTTGCATACTATCTAAGAGAAACTCTTTGGTAAAGTATTGTTAATCAGCTTACTGTAGATTTTTAAATTCACTATGGCAAATGTAAATCTAGTAAGCAATATTTGCAAGATAGATGCACGATTGGAAGTATTTTGATAGCAATTGCTATAGGTACTTTTAAATACATATATTTACTGGCTTATATAACCTGCTGCCATTATTAGCTATCACTGGTGTCTGTAAAGCAACTAGGTTTTATTTAAGTTGTTGTACGGCACTGCAACCGTGTGCATGTGTATAATTCTTTTATAAATACATCACAGGCCTGCTAAAATATCATGCACAAAAAAAACCCAACAATATCCCCCCCCAAAAAACACTGAAATATCTTGATAAAAAAATCATATATAAGCATCCAGACTTACATGTTAATAAGAGTAAATATTTGCAAAAATAAATCTAGAGTCACAGAGCTTTCTATTTTGGTGTCTGCCTAGAAAAACTACTGTAAGTGTATAATAAAAAATGAACTGGAGTATAAGCATAAATATGTCCATGCTGTAAAGTGTATGTTATGTGTGTGTGTGTGTGTGTGTGTGTGTGTGTGTGTGTGTGTGTGTGTTTTGTTTCTGGGGTTTTTTTTTTGTTTTTTTACCCACAATGAGTACTGACATGTTTGTTCATGTCCACACACACAATCTTGTTGTCCATTTGACTTTAACTTATGCGTTTTGGTTTTTCCACATTTAGTTTATAGCAGCTGTGATATCTTTGCTTAACACTTGAGGGCAGAATTGTCTCATGTATTCTCTGTACTCAGCCATGCTTTACTGCAGTTTGAATCCCATATTTACACAGACATTTTTGTAATTTATTGCTATTTACCAGATTTTTTCACTTAATTATTGCATTATAATTATGTCCATCTTTTGTTCTGTCAATTAGTTATTAATTCATTCATTAGTGACCATGGAGTAACACTGGACAGGTGTAGGTTTAAGTTCAACTGTATTAAAAAAGCCTCTCTGAATCAAGTCCCACCGCACAAATGCTACTCTAAATTAGCAGATTAAATTCCTATTTTTTGTCTTTGCTGACTAAATGGCTAAATGGAATGCAAACCTGATCAATAAATCATCAGGTGCCAAACACAAAACTTTAAAAATTGCAAAGAAGAATGGACCCATAACCCCTGTTCTCCATGTTGATGATATGAGTTAAAACAGTCATGGTTTATTAATGTCCATGTTAATAACTGGAATAAAGATTACTTGTAAAACCTGCAGAATTTACTGAATAAGTTATGAGATTTGTCGCACTTCATCAGCTAAATTTAGTAGAAACATGAGGAAAGAGACCACTTACTCAACCAAAGATTTTTTTTTTGCTGATGTTATCATTGACAATTAGGCCAATGTTTTCACCAGCAAGGTCTCAAGCTTACCAAGCTTCTTGGCAACAGCACTGTCCTTCTTTTCGTCCACCAGGCCAAATCCAATGTCCTCATCATCAAGATCATCAAGAACTTGGGCTGCAAGCTGGATAGAGAGAGAGGTGAGGGAGTTGTTGCAAGAGGGGGAAGAGAGGAAGATGGAGAGAAAGTTGTATTTAGCGTCATATGAGAGCTGATTCTATCTCTGACTGATCTTAGCGATTCACTTCTATAATAGACATTTCCTAATCTCTGAGCTCCATTAAAAACATACATCCAGTTAAATTTACATGAGTAAACCCATGGCATTCCATCTCAATTTCAAGGCCTTAAAAGCAAAAGCTTTGGATTGCTGCCTTGCACTTTCTAAATCTGAGTGAAACCGAAACCAACAATTGACAGCCCTCATGGCTGGCGTGAGAGGAGCATGGGCAGCAGAGTTTCCAGAAGAACAAGAGGGGCAGAACTTGAGCCAACTATGTCGAGGGGAAGAGATGCCGCAACAGGTGTGGCGGAAAGGAGAGGAGCTTACAATTTGCGAAAGTAAAGCTGCTGCATACATACACAAACTCATACTGTAAATATACAGAGTTAAGCATACATTTGTGTTCTTATATCTCTCTTTCTGTCAACGCAGTAATAAATTGTATTTCTCAAAATTGTATACAAATCCCCATTATACCATTTTTTAATCATTTTTTAATGTTATATGCTTATTTGTACTCCATTTTATCACTCTGTCACTCAATTTAGCACTTGCAGCATTATTGCCCCGTTAAACTTGAGGTTGCTCTCAGTCCAGAGTAAGTTAAAAATGTTATGTAGCAGCTTGCAAAGCAGCATTGCAAAATTGATGACATTCATAAGCTGCTAAATGCCCCAAAGCACCAGCACAAATAGCTTATACATGTCCTATGTTGCTCTTCACAGGCAATGTTTAATGCCATCCATTGTTCCGGCCTTCAGAGTCCAGACACATTACCTCATGATTGGACCCAGGGCCAATTTTTCTCTAATCTGGTTAGGAACATTGCCTAAATCAACTAAATCAAGATAATTGCCATGTAACAGCTAATGGGAAGGGTTCCACTCAGGCTGAGGTTTATTTTATTTAAAAAGATCAGTTCACCAAAATTACAAAAATAAAGAAAGAAAAAAAGGTTGCACTTTATTTAATGGTGCACGAACAAGACATAATAAGTTGTACTTTGTATCAAATTAGACAAAAACTAGAAATAATATGTTCTTTATTAGGCAGTAAACAAGCACAGTTGTGCCCTAATTAAACACCATACACCTAAATTATGCTATACTTAGAAATCACATATAATGCTGTATTAGACCCAAAATCTACTATATTTAGACACTATTATACCACATAATACTCTAATTGGAAACCAAATAGGAGATCCTAATACACTATTTTACAAGATCAAAGTCTAATTAGAAATCAGATACAATGTCATATTAGATCCAAAATATCACAGCAAACACTGTTTGGACGACGACGTCGTGTCTCCGGCCAAAAACAGTTCCAGTTGGACGCCAAAAACAGCAACATGCACATGTATCACAAATCATGAAACTCAAGTCAAATTGATTTTTAGCGAATGTCTGCACATATTTGGAATACAGATATGCATGTGTAAATGTCAAATTCTCCCTCTAATGAATATCAGGTCTGGTCCAATTTTGCTTTAAAAACTGATGTGAGCAGACGGTCACAGAGTGTCGTCCTTTCCACGTTCAATAAAGGTCGACCTGGGCCTGACTTCAAAAACACTTCAAATACTTCTCAAAGTTTCACTGTGCAACACATCTATGGGTGTTTTGTTTTCATATTTTGCATACAAAAACTTTGTTTTATTCATAATTGGTCGAGAGCAGATTGTCCTATAGGACAGCCCTCTCCCCATAGAATCAATGTCATTGGGCATTATACGTTTTTATAAGCCTCATATTATCCTCAGATAAACTCATCACTTACATTGAAAGCGCATTTGGAGGGGATCTTCTAATAGCCAGTATGAACAGGAGGAAAGATTACAGCGAGCAAAATCTGTTTCATTGTTCATTTGGGAAGCTGACCATTGTTTTAAGATAGACTTCAAAAAATTGTGAATCTATCCTTTAAAGGCATACTATGCAGGATTTTCCTTTCCTTCCCTAGACTCCCCTCTAAGTCATCACTTATGACCCACTAGAAGGATGTGGCAGTGTATGTGTCTACAGAAACTCTGCCTTCTGTCTTTATTTTCTTATTTTCTTATTATTTTGCTGTGTTCAGGATGTTTCTAGGCATCAACCTTTGAGGTCAGGGCTCTATAAAAATGTGACAATCACATTACGTCGCTGTGTTTTTTAATGTGTTTCAGTGTCTCCCCTGCTTCTCCGTCTCTCTCCTCTGCTGTGTACAGAGTGCTGCTGTGTGCTGCTCCTTTGCTGTCTGTGTTTGTTTGACTGAGGGCGG
The DNA here is from genome assembly GCF_963924715.1 of Thunnus thynnus. Classification (NCBI taxonomy): domain Eukaryota; kingdom Metazoa; phylum Chordata; class Actinopteri; order Scombriformes; family Scombridae; genus Thunnus; species Thunnus thynnus. The sequence continues at coordinate 18,332,885 of NC_089538.1, forward strand.
GGCTGAGCTCCACACACACACAAATGCAGAGCAGAGAGGCCACAGTGGACAGGATGAAGCATGCACTTCAACTGCATTCACACAAAATCCGGCAATGTGGCACCTTCCTGCAGGGTTGTGCGGAGGAGCGGGTTTCTGAGTCACTTTGTTCCCGCAACCACTGTTTCATTTTCTAGCTTGCTCGACTATCACTGCTCTCTCTCTCTCTCTCTCTGTCTTTCTCTCTCGCTCATTGAGCTGGGAAGGAGTGGCCAACTTTGAGTGCTGTGTTTACAAACAGCAAACAACAAATCATACATAGTATGCCTTTAAGATATCGGTTTCATGTGACTTCTAGTTGCACCCCAATACAGCAGAAGTGACATAAATTTATCCAACTGACCTTGCTGTTCACTGTTTTCATTGGGACTATTTAACAAGTTGAGAGCAGTTCCAATTAAAATGGTTCTTCATTGGGTTTTTCAAATTTAGTCTTTCAGCACAAATTTGAGCAGCACAAATAAAATGCAATTCACTTTCATTGAATTGGGTGATGGCAGAAATTGCAGAGACAGATACCTCAAAACCTTAGCACTAAAAACAAAAACCAAGGCACCACTAGTAGCAAGTCAGTTTTTTGGTGATTTTGAGTGAAGCGACCCTTTGTGATGTTTAACGATTAAATGGATGATTGGGTGGAAGGATGGACAGATGGATAGACATGTTAATGTTTGATTAATAGATTAGATGGAAGCATTTTTTAAAGAATTTTCCTTACTGTTCTCTCTCACAAGTAATCTCAACTAAAATCAGCTTGCTATGGCACAAAAAAGTACAGTTGAGAAATAAAGTAAAACTGGCACAGCCCAAGCTGCTGCTGCTGCTGCTGCTGGACTTTGAAAGCAGTCCAGTCTCCGGTGGTCTGTTGTTTCTTCATGTAATTTCATCTTTTTTTAAACTAAATCGCAGTCAAGGAGAGGAAGAGAACAATCAGCAGATACTGCAGCAGCGGAAGAAATCTGAGTTTTTGCAGCCCAGCTTTAGAGAAACAACAGGCAGACCCGAAACATACCTGTACAAAAATTGCTGCTTGACTTGTGATCAACTGCAAGAAGAGGTAACGCTTTAGGGCATAGCACAATAGTCACAGCCTCCAGGTTTACAACAAATCGGAGTGGCCTTCACAGGAGAAAGAATAGGTGCAAACTTAAACACTGAGATTGTACTTGACTGATTAATTAAAGCCCCATTCATACGCAGGACTATCATTACCTCAGGACCTCATATGAATTGTAACAACTGCAGCTGGTTGGCTGTGATCTTAATCTCAAGCAAATCTGCCATATACTTAACTTGGAAATTAAGAATTCCACCACAGAGTACCCACCATCTTTGACAAGCACAAAGGTCATCTGACAAAATTTTAGATGACCTCAATAATCTGGGGTCTTTTTTATGATTATCAAATAGGTATCCTTGTTTTTTCTACATGTATTCCCATCCTCCACACTTCTTTTTCTTTGAACAGAGATAATAGAAAGGTCTTGGGGGCACTAATACTTTATATTTCATTTCCATTGTATCTAAATTCAGTAACACAGTACTGGAGATCAATTTCTACAACACATGAGGTCCTGAGGTAATGCTAGATGAGTGTGAATGGGTCTTAACACATGAAATCAAACAATGAATGAATCATTTTGATTGTAGTGTGCACAAGTGATTGCATAATTAGATGCCTATGATTTTTTTTCTCAACCACTGCCACCTGGAAGCAGAGGAACACAATCTTTGAAAAACCTTTAATTAATGGATTGAGTAAAATTATAAACTTTATTGTTTACCATCACTACAGAATTTCAAGTCAGAGCTTTTTTTGATTGATAAGATTGATTGATAAGTTAAAATTTTCTCTCATAGATCTATCACACCAAGTCCAAAACAATTCCCCAAAGCTCATCCTATATCCCCCTCTCCGTTACCATAGGCCATGGCCATATTAGTAACTCTGGGGTATTTTTAAGAGAGGTGAAGTTGTTGGGTGAGAAGCGAGGCAGGGAGTCCCAAAGCTATAAAAGGGCTTGTAAGAAAGTATGCTGAGGAGCAGAAAAGAAGGCTGAGATCCGTTACATATAGAAATGGGTGTGGAAAGGGGAGGAGAAGAGGCAAGCAGTGGCTGCTGATGAATGGACAAACACCTGACACGCATGTTAAGACTTATGCACATCCATCATCTCCTCCAATCGTTTTTCAGCATTTTAAATCTGTTCTGGTTGTCCTTCTCATGATCGCCTCCTTTTTTTTCCCTCTCTTTGCATCAATCTGGGTATATTGTCACAACCTAGTCTCCTGACACTCCTCATCTGTTCCCTTGCCATCACCCGACCCATCCAGCAGTCCGAGTGCATGAGTGTATGCAAGAGGAGAGGAGAGGTCAGCGGCGTAATCGCTTGGCTCCGTCTCCCCGATGCCCAGTCACTGTCAGCTTGTCAGGTGACACAAGATGAGGGCAGAGTGCCACGGTGAGTTGTCAAAAACGTGCTCTGGGTTCCCGCTGCACTTGGCCGAGGCACCAAATGATGAGCTAGGAGAGGGCGGCAGGTTCGCTTGGCAGCAGGGGGTCACATTTCTTGTAATAAAGCTGCCCACATGCTTACTCTACACCGCTCTATGCAAGTCAGCCCATATTTTAGTTACTTTGGATTAAGTGGACTTGAGTGACAGGTGTTGTTGCTACAGAGTAGACACATTTGTATAAAAGGCATTAAGAGTGCATATATTTTTAATAGGGAATGTCTGTGTCTGATTAGTCTTGTCTTTGCTGGATAGGATGGAGGCTGGAACTGACTCTGTCTTAAAGTAACACTTCACTGAAAACCTATGTTTTGAGCATCAAGCACTCAACCCTGTTAGCTTGAATATTTCAAAAATGTGTAGCTTGCTCCTTTGTGTAGGATATTCATCTTTCAAAACCTTTACAATGGCTTTCAATGCTAACCCACTTAATACATAGCTACCATTTGCCACCAGCATGTTTATTTGTTCATATCTGTTGTTTGTGACCAATGTAAGGGTACATAGTTGTTCACATTCAAAGCCATATTGTAGTTGGTGAAGTATTCTGCACTGCTCCATAGCACAAGGGGACAATTTTACATTTGGTAGCATTTTATTGGGTTGTTGATTGATAATGATTCTCTAACTCTTTCACTAGGTGTGGAGATTTCTGGTTTTCAAAAGTCACTAAATGGCCCAATTTCAAGATGTTTTCCTTCTCTTCCCAAACAATTTGGCAACTGCACAACAATGTGCAATACCGGAAATCAGATGGCTTTGCAGGGCAATTCAGATATTTAAAAAATGACTTACAAATGAAATATAAATGTCAAAGCAGGCCTGTATTCTCAGAAATATCTACCTGCCATCCAGCCATTCATGCAGAAAATCCATCCACGCATTCATCCATCATCTATGTATTTTCTACACCTGTTAACCCTGACTCCTGCTGGAGTTTAGCATGTATGGAAAGCAGGGTACACTTCACTCTGGGCAGGTTATAAGCTCATCACAGTTTTAACTTTAATCAATAGATTACCACTTCAAGACATGATTCTGTTGGGTCACTGCAGAGGTTACATAAGAGGATGTAACCTTTGGACATTAAGCTGATTGCAAATAGAAGTGGATGCAAATCAGACACTTCTTGTCATTTAAAATAACCTCTGATAGAGTAATTTTCCAACTCACCACCAACAGCCTCAAATCTTGCTGCTTTTATGTTAAAGAGAAACACTGAGGTTTTTTATTTGACTTCAATGTGTCGGTAGCTGCAGTCTTTGAAATTATTTTAGTATGTTTGCATCAGTGCCAGCAGATCTGGTAGTATTTGTGTTTTTCCTCTCTATATAAACCTTATTCCAAGAGAGACAGCACACTACTTGACAGAAGCCTTCATTTATCCATCCACTCAACAGTTTCCATCAGTCTATTTCTTTCCCTTCGCTTTCATTGCTCTACACCTGAGCCTCTGACTCAGACTGGATCTCTTTGTTTGGTTGCTCCTAAGTAGGCCGTGTGTGTTTCTTAAGTGAACGACTGAGCAGTCGATGAGTCACGCGTTTCTATGTGTGTGTCACCTTATGATGAAAGTCACTCAGTGAGAACTCAAGGGGATACAAACACATACACTCAACATGTATTCTAGCTGCCAGCTGCAGAGAAACAGCTAGCTTAGTTGTCGGCTTGGTTGTTATCTCTTAAAAGGGGTATTAATATTTGTGTCTAAAAATTCAGAGCTGAGAAGGAGAGTGCATGTACATTTATGTGCTTAAAGATACTGCATAAAGTATGTATATGCAAGCCAGTATCCTAGGAATTGCATCTATATTGGACGATTGACCCTTGACTTGTCTCCAGTCACAGACCTGCAATAAACAATCAAGTTTCTATTAACTGTAACTACAATCTTTTCCTAACCCTTAACCAAGTGCTGGAGTTGCCTAACCCTAGAGTAACATTGAGTAATGTTCTTACTAATGTCAAAATGCAGTATTTTACATTATTGTTAAGGCTTATAATTTCTGGTCTTTAAGATCAGTAGATCAGTTTAAACCAATTTTCACCCTAATTTTATGGGAAGAGAAAGATTTACACTTGGATTTTTGTATAATTGATTTCTTTTTTTTAATTGATTTACATCCATTTTTAACTATCAAAAACATAAATTTCTGCCTTTTTTAACACAAACACAAAGAACCTTAATAATTGTCAATTATTTTCCCAAAACAGAATGTGATGTTCCAGACATCCATTTATATCTGTACATATGGCATAAAGATTAACTTGCAGAAATTTGAAGCCTGTTTGAGTTGTATGCAACTTTGTTATTTGGTTATTAGATAGCCTATACTGTTGTATGGTAACAGAATTAAGTGCAGATTCTGAACCGTATTACCATTTAACAATAAAGGGATTTTGGCAAAATATATAATATATAGTAAGAAGACACAATGTTCATTGTGATGGATCAGAGTATCTGACTGAGCAACTGATTTTTATACTGAAATTAACATAGTAGAAACAAATGGCTTCATGGCAGGAAAAGCTTTTAAAAATATAAAACCCTACAGTTAGATTTGGAGTGGGTTCACCAGCAAAATGGGCTACAACAAACAAAAACGCTATTATGGTACTTTAACTCGTAGCCCATGCACAAACTATTACTCAACAAAAAAAGCAGCAAAATCACAGAATCATATTTCTCAAATTATCTCAAACATCTGGTCTGGTACACCCCCCCCCCCAAAAATGCTGAGTCTGTAAAATGAAGGAAAGAGGTTTTCAAAGCAGCAAGATTTCCCGTCTTCCTGTATAAGCTGGTGTCCTGGGATCTGTGCAAAATTAGAAGTTCAGCTTGCTTTTCCCCCCCAGCCAGATAGTAAATTAGTAATGGCTGCTGTAACACATCAGGACGTTCTACATCAGGCTGTTACATAACACTGCGCTGGGGTGGTCATGAAAGATTCAGATACAACAGCGTATAAAAAAACATACACTGACTTGCCACCAGCTAGTGTAACTGTATAGTTTGGAAGGAGCCGATCCCGGATTTTGTACAGAAATAAAAAACGCTCCAATGTGTTTTTAGAGGCCGTAAATCTAAAGGAAATCTCATCCTCTGATTCTTTTAACTCAAAGTTTACTATTTTCACTTTTTTTTAATAGCACAACATGGTCTCATGGGAAATATGATGAAACAATACAAGGCTTTTAGAAATCTCACAGGCACACAAGCTGATTCACTACAACAAATTGTAAGGGCATAAGTGTTTGGGACCATCTGTGAATGACTCACTTCAACAGCAATGAGCCGCATTACAAACATGTCACATAACAATCTTAGCTAATAAACTAAGAATCCTTCCTGCATTTGTCAAGCTTGTTTTGGTGAGTTACATAAAAGCCTGCAGGTGTTTAATACAGCAAACTTTTTAGATGGCGTTATTTAGATTTGACCTGCCAATCTTAAAGTCTCCTGAATGTTTTCCATTTTGTGATGTTTGATCTTCACTGTGCAGACTGATATATGTGCAGAGTTTGACACTAGATGACTGTTTTCACATTCAGTTGCTGAAAATGGGAAGTTTCTTTGTGCTCGCCGAAAATCTGAGTTTAAGGGGTGAGCCTATGGGCGTGATTTTTGACATCACAGCAAGTTTAAAGCCAGTCGTGGTCCAGTGTGCAACTTACACAAGTGTGACGTGGAAACTTGAAGCCTGCAGCACACAAAGTCTGAGAATGGACTTCAGTGAAGTCAGAGACACCTTTTTCCAGTAGTTAAACTTATGAAATTAACAGCATTTTAGCATATTAATCAATTTTGGATTTTTTTTTTAATGCAGGAGAAGCAGTAGATGTAGTTTGAAGGATTTTAATTTGCCATATGAGACACATCTTGTTTTTATTTATAGTAGTATTTTTATATATGTTACACCATGATCTTTAAGAGCATATTCACAGATGAATTAAATTTAAATGGGATACTTAATGTTCTAATCAAAAATAGACTTTTTCACAACAGACATTTCTACTAGCTGTATCAAAACAATCACAGGTGCAAGTAATAACATTAATTAACAGCCATCATTAATGTTATTAATTCCACTTGTGCCTTTTCTTCCATGAGATGTGAAAATATCTGCCAGGTTTGTTTTCATTTACATTTGTCAAAATAGCTGCTATGACCGCTAAAATACATATTTAGTGTTTAGCTCCACCAAGTTGTAACTTGACTAATTAAATAATTCTCCTCCTCCTTGGGCATTTTAAATTATATCTGCATTGGACGTATTGAGCAGTGTCATCAGGTAACCTAGAATAAAAATCATAATGCTTAAATTCTCAAGCTGTACATGCCAACCATTATAGATATTATCATTGCAATTAATGGGAAGAAAATGGGATCACTACTGTACATTACTATAAATAACATGATGAAATAATGTACCAAGAAGCAGATGTGCTCACTCGCGCATGGTGATGTAAAATACTTATGCTGTCTATTCTCAGCACTATCTTCAGGTCCAGCACTTTGTGGAATGAAGATGTAAGTCAGGGTTTCAACGTAAAAAAAAAAAAAAAAAAAAAAATCCATGTTTAAATTTTTCATGATGTACCTTGATCCCCTGCATTTCCTTGACATTTTTCTCTCATGAATTAGTGATATAGTACATTCCCTGATACATATAATGGAGAAGGGGGAAAATCTGCAGAGAACATTCAGGAGAAAAAAAGCAAAAAAAAAATTTATGTATATGTAATGATCCTTTCCATTTCCATTTTGCAACTTTATCACCACCTTAAATAAGTGATTCAAACAGCAGCCAGTTTCAAGTTTTTACATCTGCTTAATTTCCATCTCTATTTATGCATTGCATAATGCCGCTGTCAGTAACGACATCTTCCCCACTCCAGAGGGAGGGACACATTCATTGAAGAGTTAACTCACTTCTACATTCAAAAAGTGGAGACAGGGTGGATTAATGGATCAGAGGCAGAGCTACATGACTTATACTGGCGCTTCAACAGGGCTTTTGGGATTTGGGAAGAATCTTTTTGGGCTCCTCCCAAGAAAAAAAAAAAGAGTGAATAAGCTGATTTCTGCCTGTATTCTCAAATGCAATATGAAATTATGTTTGCAGTTCGTTTTTTGGATGTTACTGTCGTCCCTCAGGGGTTCTAACGTAAAGACACTTAGTCAGGTTTGAGGTTGGAGGGGTGGCGGTAAGGGGTTAAATTTAGCATGACAGAAACAGCGTGCAGGCTGTTCGCCATGCACCATGCGGAATATTTTGTCCAGTTGCTGGGAGCTGCTGACAGGTCCCTCACTGAGCTGCAAAGTCTATGGACACATAAAACCTCACATTAGCTCATATAGCAAAAATATGGATAATCTGTGTAGCAGAAACACTCTGTTTTGCAGGTCTTTATGTTGTGTCTTGTCATTAATACTATATAATTTCTTGAGTATTTCTATTTGACAATCAATTTTCATGTTTAAGTCCAAGAATTTTGCTTTGCTCTGATATGATTTATTCTTATTTATATTATATGTTGCATTGACACTGTATATCCTATTATCTCTTCCTGCATGGCTCAATTTCCCTAGGGTTATAATAAAAGTTTTACATAATTGGATCTAGTTTTCAAGAGTTTAAAGGGCTAAAAAAAAAAAAAGGTTAAATAACATGCAATAAAAATAACACAATTAAATGTAATTATAAGGAGGGTAGATGTTCACAGGCCTGGCTCAGGAAAGTGAGCAGTACAGCTACAGTGACTATAAAAAGTTGGACGTTTCCATGATTTATTATCTTGCAAGACTGAACTAAAATAGATTTAATGTGGCTTGTTTGACACAAATGAGCAGAAAAAGATCATTTAATGTCAAACTACAAAGTGATCTAAATTCATTACGGAAATAAAATTGGCAGGAAATACAAAGTTGAGTCTGTGGTATCTAAATATTCCCTATAGGGGGTGAAATGTATGCATTTAATTTGGTAAAATAGAGTTAGTTACAGTAATATTGTACACTCCTCTATTGCAGCAACACTTAACATTCAGTGCAGTCGACAGCTGCTCGATGGAGCACGAGCGATGATAAAGCCATTAAGTGTTTTTACCAAACTAGATTGCAGATGTGCAGATGTGCTCTGTGGAGGCTGCATGAAAATTCAGAGAGCAGTTTGCTTCCACTATCATTATATTCTCAAATAAATGTTACAGAATCGTACAAAATATGCCTCAGAAAAGATAGAGAGAGGATGGTAGAAACTCCTGGTAGAGTTTCGGCACAATAAATCAGCCTGAGAACTGCACCTCATCATATTCACTCTGCACAAAACACCTCTCCTGAATAGGCAAAAAATATCCATGTATCATATTATACTGTATATCCTCAGGTCATATACATTACTTACCACACAAATGCACAGTCATGTCTGTGACTGATGAGATACTGTATGTATTTCTGTTTAGAAAGGCAGAGAGGGAAGGGAGGTAAATGTAGAAAACAACATTTGAGATAGTTTAGCGCCATCTAATAAAGCATTTAACACTTCTCGGATGATCTAGAGATACAGTTTCAACAACAGCTAAGACCATTGAAATCAATCGGCAAAAGCTCCTATTATTAATCCTCTACAAACAACAGGTGGGTTTTGACATGGAAGAAACTTAACGACCCAGAAAGCCAATCTGGTCGGTAAACAAACATCTTCATTCCCATCAACGCTGATGAGATGTCATCAGAGAATTACACCAAGGACACTTTATCTAAACATAACTCCTGTCACATTTAATGGCATCACATCTCCTCTTTCACACTGTTAATTGTAGGATCGTGCGAGGAAGGTAAGAAGAGCTCCCTCAAGACACGATGTTGCTCTCATACAACTTGACAGCGGTGTCACTTAACGGAGGGAAATGTTAAGTATGTGCTACTTGAATGAAGAAATGTGACTTTTTATCAAATAATTTAGTTGTAAATTTGAACCATCTGTGAAAATGGCTCAGATGTTGTCAAATTAGCTAAAAACCCTCATATAGAGGGCGAATTGAGCCTCTCACTGCTCAACATAGTGGTTTGGATACTAGACCCTGAGACCATCATTGGAGTATCAGCAACTTAACACCAGTAATCCCCTTCTTGATGCTTAGGTGCTCAACTGAGGAGGATGAGGAGCTCTTTAAGATATTGGACAAACTCAAAGTATATCCTGGAAGAAATGAAAAGGCTTCAAGCTAATCTTAGGTTCATGAGGTAAAAGGGCCATTGAGACTAGTCCGGTCTGAGATAACTTGAGGTAATGAGATCCAACCTTACTTATACATTCTGGATGTGGGGTGTCAATGTCTATCGCTTAGTATCAGTGTCAGCAATACTTATATGGCTGCGTGTCAAGTTCACAGGTCGTTGCTTGTCAGGTTCACGGACACACTTGGAAAAACGGGAGTTCATACTGACCCCAATTTAGCGGAATTACGCTTCACACTGTAACCTTCATATCACACTGTCCGCTGAGAATTGCAAAGCCTGGTTATTTTGTTCTCGGTTTACAGTAGCAGAGTGAAGCCTGTGAAGAGCTTGACAGTTACAGCAGCTGCTTACATAAGCCAACTGACCATTCGTTAAAACCCACCACCCTTACTCGCAGCTCTTAGATACTTCTGAAACAACTGGTCCTTGATTTCAGAAAGAGGTAGACAAAAGCAGGTTTCTCATTTCTAGATGGTGATTGTTGACTTTGTTGGCTGAAGTGAAAACTGCAAACTGGTTTTAGCAATATGTCAATTTTAAATCCTTCACCAAGCATCTGTCCTGCATTGGCAAAGGGTCAGTCAGTCATTGATACAAATCGCTGGATCAAACAAAATGTACAAAATGTGTAAATTTGGGTCAATATAGGTCCAACAGAATACTGGGTTAGTGTTACCACCCAAGACAAGGGGTTGTTTTTACCCAGTGTCAGTGTGATTTTCTATATTACTGTTGGGTTATTTACCTTAAATGAAATATGGTATGGTTGCAAACTGCTATAATTGACTTTGGCTGTTTTTAAACTTATACGTCACCATTTGTTACTGATTGTTTTGATTGTATATTATTGTGCTTTTCAATTGTATATTTAAATATGTGACCATTTAGAGCTATACTTTTAGCTTATTGTGTCTAACACTTGGTCACATAACCGTATTCTAGTTGTGGGAAAGAACCTAACAGTAATATAAAAAATAATACTAATACAAGGTCAAAACAATAGATTGATGCTGGGTAACCCCAGTATTGTATGACAGTGATTTTTTGTGTGTACACACAGAGCACCAGAGTACCATTCTGAACTGAAATATTCAATATTTGAAATTAATATAAAGGTACTGGTATCTTAAGCCGGTCACTTATACAATGAGTGATATTTTAGGGCAATATTTTTGAGGGAGGTATCACATTTCTAAATATTGTGCATGAGCAATCAACAGTTTAGGGCAAGAAGCGTCTTTATCTTTGTATATCTTTTTGAGAAAAGTTCAATTACTATTACATTTTTAACAAAATCCAGAAGTATTTTTAGTTTCTGTCAAAAAACTTGTAAGCAAAGGTACAATGATAGTGTAAAACTTTAACTCTAACACAAAATTAAGAATCTTTCTTTTTTTAAGAACTATAGAAAAAAATATTCTATGTTGCATACCGGTTTTTAATTCTGGACTCAAGATTTAACTACATTTAAGTTCAGTGTTTTGATTTTATTTATGCTAGAAGAACATTAAACAGTGGTCAAAGCATTGAGAGATTGAGGTGATTCAACAGGCTAAAATAGCACATTCAGTATGAGTCCCCTTCTTTCTTTGTCCCCATCAATACCGTCCACTACCATTAAAAATGTAAGCATGAATTTATTATGCCAGTGAAAGGAGGAGGGCTCCAACAGTCGGTTTGGATAACGGTTACCACAGCAACAGTCTGACCTTTTCCCAGATCGCTCAGTAGATGGAAGGAGATTAGACGAGACAAAGCAGAAGGCTCCTTCAAACTATGAAGAGTCTTCATTATGATACATATTAGACATTATGAGACACATTATGAGTGTTGCCTTGCTATGTGTGCAACTATGTCACCTTTCTCAGTTATTTACCATTATGTTATTTTATCTTGAAACAGACCAGTCAGCTCAGCAGTCTTTTTCTTTTGCTCTTTTCTTACAAGAATACTTTCAGGACCCTGTAATTCTAATCACTCTCTCTGTACCAGGGAGCCTTTGTCGCAATATAATGACCAAGAAATTAAAGCTTTTTCCTCTTATTTTACTGTTCTGTAAATGTCTGTAATCACAGAATATTCTCTTTTATATTGCTTTGGATATGTTCAATAGAAATCGAATTTTAGAATTTGACACATGAATTTGACACATGAGGCTAACTGTGTGTTCAGACAGAACTCAAAATGAATTTTAGACGTGATGCGAAGACACGAGTAAACACACATACGTCAGATCTAAAATTTGCTTCGTAGTCCGTCTGAACACACATTAAGAGTCTACAGCTTTGTTAGCAGCTCTTTAGGCTGAGGCAGAGAGCGGTGCTTTGAGAAATGCTAACATCAGCATGATATCATGCTGAAAGACAAATTGGCTACCATGTTACCATTTTAGTTTGTTAACATGCTAACATTTGCTAATTAGCACTAAATGCAGAGTGCAGCCCAGGCTGATTAGTTTGGTCATAAATTATTGGACCAATTATTATTGTGAATTATGATTTTGTTAAAGTGATTATTATTATTCAATTTTTTAAAAGTTATTAACATGAATGTCTGTACAAAATTTCACAGCAATCCATTTAATATTTATTCAGGTATTCAGTCTGGAGCAAAGTGGTGGACCAGATCAACCAACAGTCTAACCCTAACCCATAGTGCATTGCTAAGAATCATGCATGTTTTCAGCTTTTCAGCCATGTTCTCCACTATATTCACAGCTACCAAATCATATAGCATATCTCCAAACTGCCAGTCTACAAGCAGTCTACAAAGGCGTTGACATAGAGATGAAACGATGCAATGTAGGTAAATGGCTTTTTCGATTTAAAGCAGAAGTCATCTTGACAATTGTGTGAATCATCATTGAGCTGCAGTGAGGTGATGTGACTGTTTTTTAGTTTGTTTCATCTTATTATAGAGCTTTTAACTGCATTTGAAAGCTAACGATTTGGCTAAATCTGGCACCTTTACATCATAATCACATTAATTAACATGCATCGTCCTGATAAATCCTGAAAAAAGGGTGAAGTAGAAGCTGTAACCTGAACATCAGTTTGTATAAATTGTGTTTCTTGTGTTTATGGGAGTTGCAGAGAGAGGAGAATGGTATCAAGGAAAGGATGAATAAGGTGTGGTTACTGCTTTCTGTCCATACAGTTTACTGAATGGCACACAGGGTGCCATAGCAACAGTGTGTGTGTATAGGGGGGGAGAAAGGGGTGGTGTGTTGGTAAAAAAGGGTGGCAAAAAAAAGATCACTGCAATCTGAGCTGTGTGGAGTGCAGTGATTGATGAGTATGGGCATTTGCAGTATGCCAAAGGCCAGAGTTCAAAAAGAGAGGGAGAGAATATGCAGACAAGCCAGAAAGAGACTAATCAGTAATAACATTCTTAAAATTAGATGGGGACCTACATTTTTCAAATGTAGCCCTTATTAGTTTAGTCACAGCCTCTAGCTGAGTCGTTGGTAATTTTACACCTTGCCCGTTAGTCTCTAATCATATCTTTGGATGACTTCTGCTTCATAATATTTAGTCTGAGTCATAATAATGAGAGATATTTGGCAGAGATGCTGCAGGTTAGGTGGGCTTTGACTGAATCATTAGGACTGTCAGATCTATCTTGTGCATCCTCAATTTGTTTCCAGTTCATTTAACAGTTTGCTGTTGTCACATTAAACTCCTGAGATTACTCTCACAGATATTAAATGGGAGTGAATAATTGCATGTGACAACTACTGTATGTTAGACCCTGTTGCTAAGCTATATCTGAAAACCTTCATGCAATTATCACTTTGTCACCTTCAAATCAACAAATGTTATGAGAATTTAGGTACAAGACACCTCATATCTACATTAAAAACATTAAGAAAGTTTTTCTATTCATACAACATGTGCTTCTTCAAGGTTCAACCTACTATCATAAGTTTCTATTTGCAAAGACAGAGTTGACCTGGAGGGAGATATGATCTGACTAAAATGAAATAAACTACAGTTGGTGAAGCCAAAAACAAAATCCCAACATGTCTGTTGAGATTATGTAACTTAGAAAACCGAAAAAGGAGTGTGGTATAGTTGTAGCATGGTGCAGTTGTAAACATTTTATTCATTCATGAGTTGCCTTTTTCAATATGCGTTAGTCCAGAGCATCATCACTGGCTGATTCATTCATGCGTCACAATCCTTGGCTCCTTCACCAGCTGTGTGGCTATCAGCTGACTAGTAATATCCAATCATCTTCGTTCAGGTGTACAGCACAGCCATTATGACCCGACACCTCTCACTGTTACTCTGTCGATGTGCTCAATGCTGTTTGCCACTGCAGCCGCCTCCACCTCCCAAACTTTTTCCAAAAAATCTAACTTTATAGACACTTAAATGTTCAATTCTTAGACCAAGTGTCTCTGACTGAAATTAGATTATTCATTCTTCCAGAAAACTTCACCTGCTTTTCATACAAACTCACACTCAAAAAAATTCAAAATATTGTAGTTCTCCATGTGAACTAACTTTATTTTGGCCAGCATGCAAAGCAGTGCCTCATTTACATTATAAATACAGGCTTTGTCACAATATTTCATTTCCAGTTTTGCAAAAATAAACCAATTTGTCAAACTTTTGGGGGGTCAAAGATAAACTTGGGCTGTCATAGCTATGAGGATACACTGGATCTTATTTCTCACAGACTAAGATGACCCCAGCTGGGGTCAAAGGTGACATTTTGGACATATATGCACACCACATGTCAGCATAAGCTATAGCAGCACATTGAAGACACTACCGGACTTCATGCCATAACATAACGTAGTATGTTACTGCTATCATCATATCTCCATAATGTCACCTTCTCAGAAACAAGGAAAAACCTAGCTTGTAGCTTGTCTTACAAAGTTTTGTAAATCCAACAGGTTTGTCTGTCAAAACTGGACCATGAAATACTTTATTGAAGTTAAAACATAACATCCCACAACATTACAGTTACAAGTTCATTTGATAGCAACAATCTGCTATTTGACAGATGTTTTCATGCATTAAGTGCACATTTACTCCGTGTGGCCCAAAAGGGAAGTGTACTCCTAAATCTGGTATGGTTAGTGTCATGCACCAGGAATTACTTTTGCAAGACATGTATTCGCAAGATATTAAACATGTGCTGATCCTGTGGCACTTATCCCACCATCTAATATGTATATTAAGGCTGTAAAATGCAAAAAAAAAAAAAAAGAAAGAATTCTTGATCACTCTCTTATCTACTTGTTGAAACACCTACAGCAATATTCTGTAGCCTAATTTGCTTAATTGAACTCATTCATGTGCTGGGTATCAAAGAGAAAGCTAATAATTTCAAAAAATGTAATTTATTGTCTTGTCTGTCTGACAGTATCAGTGAAAATTGAGAGAAAAAGTTGCAGGGAAAATATCTTCAAATTGTCAATCTTAGTGTGTCATGAGAAATACTGTATGTATTTAGTTTAGTCACATAACCTGGAACCAAGAGTCGATCCTACTGAATTAAGATACAGCTAAATCATTGTCCCTGACATTATAATTTTATGTAATAAAAAGTAACAAAAATTTACAGTTAGTTGACTCAAAGAAGATACTATACATAATATACATAAGTGACGCATTCTCTCATACAGGTATGGTCTGAGCTTTAAAAAAAGGCAATGAGGATTTTATTCCCTGAGCTCTGCACTTTAATAATTCATACTTCCTGATACATAGGTGGTAATGACCAGCTATTTTAAGCCTCCCCTCTAAGCATCTCTAGTCCTCTCTCTTGATTGGCTGAATGGTCATAATTGGCAGGAGGTCTGTAACAGTGTAGCAGTCCAGCAGGAACCTGCAAGCATCTCTTTCTCAAGCCAAGAAGCAAAACTTGGCAACACTGTTAGGAAATTGATCAGATCCAATGACGTGTGTGTAAATGATGGTTTAGGACTTCAGCCTGGTGTGTAGTAATACAACAGTATTGTGTGTGTGTGTGTCTGTGTGTGTGTGTGTGTGTGTTGCAGATGAAGCCTGAGAGAGCTGACAGAGCAGTGGAAGCAGTAGTTGAGGTGAGATATGGCCCTAAACTCTTTGTCCATCCCAGGAGGGCTTTTAGCCTCTTGCTAGGCATGCAGCACTGTCTCGGGCTATTTACAGAGGTGACTTACAGTATGCAGGCCAGTGTAAGGTACACTGTGCCACTGTAAGAAGACACTGCTGCTCTGGCAGGCAGAGGATCGCTGTGGTGAATACACTGGCTGACAGTGGGGAACCAGGTGCATCGTCTGTGGGCTGGCTGATAAAGAGTCCTTTAGATTTGTTTATCCAGTAAGAGTTTCCAGAACATGCATACTCCTTTTCTACTGTTCACTGATTAGCAGCACTGCCGGGGCAATTTAAGAGTAAGTGGCTCAAAGGCACTTCAGCAAGGATGAAGGAGGAAATACTAATTTATTTTTCCCAGTCTAATTTGCAAGTCTACTTGTCACAAGGCTCCCCTCTATTTACTACTGCTTCTGGTTAACTGGCAGTTAAATTGCTCTGTAAATGATGCAACAATACAACACTGAGGAAGTAAACAATATTAAAGATTGTCTTGGTCTATGACAAAGTATGGCAGCATATTAATGGGTAATAATGGGTCAAGAACTGGATCATTTGAAAATGTTCTGTTCAGTCCATGTGGTCTCTAATTTATTAGCGTACATGGTCATTTGGTCTAATAGGTCATTTGGTCTCTTGTCCACAATAGCCTGATGAATGAGGGCGACTGTGTTTATTGGGTTTGTGTGACATATTGTAGGCCTTGATTCAACTGTCAACTATCAATGAATTACTGATGAAGTAAACTCTGAGGAGTTAGAGTTAGCTAGACGTAGAAGAGAGATTTAACCAATGGAAAGCCAATCTTAGAAATGCACTCTTGCATGGTATTGGTGAGCAATTTCAAACATATTTGTCCAAAATACATTATTGTTTTGGTCTGGTCTGAACCTCCACTGAGATGCTGCTTGAATGCCATGGGGTTGAGGATTTGCACAATAGTCACACATACAAAAAGTGATGCAGACTTAAATGGGTTAGCATGTTTGGTGTAGATGTATGCAAAGACACATCATTTGACTTGGGCTTAACTTTTTGTCTTATTTACTGGGAAACAATAAAGCTCCAAAACAGAGGATTTAAATGCCATGGGAAGGCCCATTGTGCTCTGGCTTTGCATTGGCATTAATAAAATAGATATTACTGTTACATGTGTTGGGCTAAGCCAGCTAGCATTGTGTTGCTAACAGACAACAACCAAAACTACCAAAGCTTCTCAGGTGGAACTCACAGATGTGCCAAGACTTCAGTTATTTGGTGAATACGGCACATTGAAATACTAGTCCTGTAGCAAACAGTTTGGTACAAATATTTGTTAATATACCTATACATGCTAAACATTTAGCCATGTCTAGCCATGGTCCAGTTGGTCCAATCAATCACGCTAAAAATCCCTTCATTTGTCAGACAATAAGTAGATTGTGTTCTTTAGGTCCATTGGGTCAAAACCAGCTAATCCAATCACAACATAATTTAAAACCAGTTACTTTAAAGTTCCCATCATCACATGTACTGTTTGCCTTCCTCCGCACCTGTCAACAGCTGTAATCCTGCTCATCTGAAACTCTAAGTGCAAAAGCCATGACTGTATCCAGGAATCCCCAACTGGACCCCAATTCTCCATCTGAAACCCTTCCCTTCCTTCCCATCTTCCCACTGTGACCCTTCCTCTACATTGGCCACAGATTCATCCAGTGTCATGCTTTGGCGGAGACCCACCTCCAACGCCAGCTCTTCTATCTGAAACTGCTTCATGGCATTGCGGTTTCCATCCACATTTTTGTGGTAGTAGATCACCATCACGTCGTACTTCTTCATGATGGACTTGTAGTTCTTGGCGTTGAGGGCATGAACGCGGTCTCTGCCATCATACTCGGGGATTTCCAAGCCCTTCTCCCCCCAGGACAGGGCCCCCAAGGAGAGGAAGACCCCCAAAAACACCCAGCCCCACTTCATGGCTATTGTCACCTGGTGGTCACGAGAACGCCTCTTCTCAGAGCCTTAACTGTTGACGGTGGGGTAAAAGGGGAAAAAATACACGAGTTTTAACGTTGTCCCTAACGGATATTGGTGTTAAGCAGGGAGAGTTAGGAACAAAGTCCGCTTCCTGTCCCCACCGGCTAGAGAAGAGCAGGTCTGACAGTGACGCCCTGCCTTTAAAAAGAGCTACACGTGGTTTTGCTGATGCCACTGGCTGCAGAAAGGGGGCGGAGCCCTTTTTGGGGACGCAAATCAGTATGTGAGTAGGCGTAACACTGATCCCACTCCTCAAAGAGCTGTGTGCAAGCCAGAGGGGCTGCCAAAAAAGTAGGAGTGAGAGTGAAAAGGAAGGGGAGGGGACTCCTGATCACAGGCCAGAAAAATAGCAAATGGGTGGTACCATGGGAGGAGCCATGCTTAGGTCATACAGCCACCTGTTTGAAGCTGTGGCTATGAAAAGGGACAGTGTTTGTCTTGGGTGTTTTGAGAACTAGAGATACCAGCTCAGTGTCTTGAAGGACTGGAGGTATGGATGGATGTATGATCAGAGCAGGAGGAAAGAGGAGCTCTAAGATGCCATTCCCATATTAAGTTTTGCAGAGGAGCCAGACTCTGGCTAAAAATAAAGCCTCTGCAGGACAACAGTGTGGAGAAGATGGCGTCCACACTGAGGGTCAGAGTGTAGCTCTATAGGCACAGATGGATGGAGAGAAATGGAGACACAGAGTTAAGCACACACTTGTTTGTCCTCTGACACCCATCCAAAGCAAATCCCAGCATGATGTTTGTCTTGGTAAAGTCACAGTGGAATACAAAATCGTTTTTCAGTTTATTAGCTGGTTTTCCTTGCAATAATCGTAAAGTTCAGAATGAAATTACATTCATTTTTTCTCTTAGGTGGACTATAGTTTCTCTAGCCATAAATATGGCTAGAGAAGAGCACCCCATAATGGTTAATAGTCCAGATAGTAAAATATTTTATTTTATTTTTGTGTGAACTGTGCCTCTAACAACAAAAATGACACAAACAAATATTTAGGATGTTGCAACTTTATTGTGTTTTTAATACATTCCCATTGCATTTACTTCTTTAAAAATGGTTACCTTATTCTATACCAGTAAGTGTTGATAAAACTTCCAGAACAATAAAACCAATTTTGAGCTTAAATGTTTCAGGCATCCCATGAAGTTTTCTTGGACACAAGCAAAAGTTCTGTTTACATTAAACACATTGTGCGTATTCTTGAGGCCTAATGAAAGTGCTGAATTTATTTCCTTCCTCATACACCATTTGCAAAGCCTTTATTAAACATTGTAAAATCTTCCTGCATCATCTACATTCATTTTTGCTGGCTTCTTTTTTACTGCAGTTGTCATTGCATTGTGTTGGCATGTTACTGCCACCAAATCAATTGGCAGAATAACGTGAATCGTACCACTAACATGCACAATGCAAACCAAGCGGTGACCCACTTGTAAAATTATCGCTCCATAACCCTACGAGTGGTCAAAGACTCCACAAAGTACCTTTAAAGTGCTGGAATTGTGGAAAACAAGAAAAATTAGCTTCTTAACCAAAATAGCTGCGTAACTCAAGATCCACCTACTGTATTCATCTCGTGAACTTCAACAGCAGTTTAAGTTGTCATGGAGATGATTAACTTGTCACCCAATTATGAAAAGAATTATTAATTAATGTAAATTCTGGGTGGAAAATCCCTTACCCCATCTCACAGTCATGTAATTTTTTTAAATACTTTTGAATATCTGTTTTACACTTTTGACTTAAATACATTAAATCACAACCACAGATCATATCAATCGCTGTTCACTGTGATTTTTACCTATATATCAGCCATTGCAGTCCCTCGTTAACTGGGAATATTTGGGACGTTTGACTTTTGCTTTTAGGAAAATGATCAAAACATGGTTTAAAGAAGTAAGCTGTAATCTGAGTGACGGCTTTTAATTCAAATACACATTATATCAACCTGAGGCATCAATCATCATCATCTTTCAACCCAACACAGGCTTCAGGAAACTGCTAGTTCAATACAAAAACTGATACTTGGGCAATACTGCCAAATAATTATAATTGCTTTGATCTAAGTATTTCTGGTATCTCATCAGTAAATTATTAAGATTGATGATAATTTTCTGCGTTTGATGGAGGAGAGAGAGGTAATAAAGTACATGTGTTTAAGTCGACTACGGCTGTCATGTGGAATGGCTGACACACCGGTGTCATATATGTCATATGTCAGCACGCTCGACAGGCATGCATGCATGTGAAATGTATATATTGGAAGACCTCATCTGAGTAGAGAGGGGAGAAAAAAGAGAGATGGAAACATGTAATGAGAGAGAAAGAAAAATGTAAGGAGGAGTGTCACAGAGAGGCTCAGAGACAGAGTGAGATCATATCATAGTTATTAGTTTACAATGGGAAAGTGGAGAGGGTGTCTATTAATAACTGTGTAACATGGCCTCCTCCCCCTCTGCCAGCATGGTGGGTGAGATAGTATGTGTGTCTATTTAGATGCCAGTGAGTAATGGGGGGGGGGGGGGGGGGGGGGGGTTGAATACTGCACTGGTTGAGGGGGCTCCAATACAAGGAGAGATCATCATGATAGTGTGAGCTTTCATATGTAAACATATTTGGCTTCCTTGGAGTCTGTAAAATATTGGATTCAACCCAAGAAGTTTGTAAATTAAGAATTGGCATCAATATTTTTGAACCTCTTTAGTTAGATTAGAAAGAGTCTAATATTTTGTTTATATTACTTCTATAAATAATGGTCCTATTTATGCACATTAAAGGGGCACTTCAGCAATTTAGTATTGCACTTCCAAAAAGTCCATAAGGCTAAGAGAATTACAAGAGACACATAAATACAGTTGTGAAAATTTGTGCAGTAGCAGAGGCCGAGATATGTTGACTTTTAGTGTGTAATATGAGTCAAGCACCAACAACACTGGATCCTACATTTTACACGTGTGTCACATGTTTGCATTAACTGACATGTATACGAGTGCTGAATGGCAATTTTGTTGCATTCATAAACTGGAAAAATACATAAGAGTTTGGCATCTTCTTTGTGTCAAATCTTTTAATCTTGCTTGGAAATCTTTGATGCTATATCTCAGTACAGATTGAAAATAAGACCAGGATCACAAAATATGAATACTTATCATGGAAAATACTGTGTATCGTTGTTTACAAAAGATTCAATGTGACAAAAAACACTCAGAAACCTTCTAGCTTCCCTGAGAGTGAGGTTGAAAACAAATCAACTCAAAAGGGGGCCTTACAAGCAAAACAAGCCCGTATTTTGAGATGCTTCAACAACACTAATGTACAAAATTACCATATCCAGACTCTGTAGTGATCTCACATTGTACTTAATGCTTATTTCATTAGTGCTGCATGGCTGCATTCCTCAAAAATACTGTATATTTCTTCTCTTTTTCAGCAAGAAAAAAGTGCAAGACTGATCTGATGACAAGCTGACTGAAAGGCTTTGAGTTACACTTATTAACTGTATATCAAATATTTTGAGAAGTAGCAGACAAGAGTCGGGTGATGTTGCAGTGATGGCAGACATCAGCGGGAGATGACATTTACAAGAACTCACCAAATTACATGCTGACAGGGACACGGACAGACTACACATATTCCTGTCCTGTATTCAGCATTTATCAGGGAGGATAGTTTAAAATAATGACATCTTCTTGCAAATTTCCATTTATCAAACCCCTACTGCCACTAAGAGCAGACATTTCCCTTCATATATCAGCAGATGTGTGACGCCTAGCAATAACTGATTCATTAATTTAATTAGCCCCTGTAAATCTCTCAGTGTGCATATAGATGCTTGTACGTGTCTTTTTATTTGTAAGGATTCCCATTAGCTGTGCCCTAAAGCACAGCTAGTCTTCCTGGGGTCCACATTAACTGTGACCCCCTAACTGTTGTGCCTCTGAGGTAAACAGCACCCTCCTCTGGCAGTTGCACAAACAAACCTCATAGCTTTTGCATTTTTCATAAGTTCATCTTCTCCCCCTCATCCCTCCTTTACCTTCTTTGCAAATGGACTCAAGCAAGATGAGCAATAACAAGCGTCCATACGGTTTGTGCCAAGGTCATTTGATTCTATGTGTGAGTGTGAGTGTGTGTGTGTGTGTGTGCGCTGTTGCTACGGCGACTGGAAAGTTGACTCAAACAGCTTGCTTTGTCAAATGAGAAGGCACAATGCTCACAGCTGCAAATATGTCCCCTGTCGAGGATGATGAGGATGAAGCAATACTGAGAAGCAAATAAAATCCCTGGTGATGTATCTTTATTCAGTGAAAACAGCCTCAAAATTTGGTGAAAAATGCATGTTTTTCCTCAGAAAATGTACAATTAAAAACGTACAGGCCAGATTTTACTACTCTATCAGTATTTTTTAAAGACCTTACTTCATTAGTAATGGGTTCACATTGATATTGCACAAGCTTTATTGCTTAGTCCATTTACAGTACTGATTGAATTGGCTCTGCTTTGAGATCGGCAACCTGCAGCGCATCTCCACATGGCGATGAAAGGCCTCCATGCTGCTCGTCACCTCCTCCACCATGGCAGAGGGTGAGAATGTGACTTGTCTGAGTTAGGGCACTAACGAGATCTAAAGGCTCTATCACGGGGAGATGGAGTGGGAGAGGCGGGCGGGGGGACGCAAGGTGTAAAGGGAAAAGATAAAATTAGGTGAGAGTGCAAGAGATTGAGAAGAGAAGGAAATGAAGGAACAATGATGAAGATGAGAAGATAAATTAAATAAAAGAGTAGAAAACAGGGAAAGATGCCTAATAACTTGGCAGTAATTTATATGTATAATAAGTGAAGGGTAATTATGCTCTGTGGAGATGATGTGGCCGAGCTCTAAGACTCAACAGTACAGTGCACATATATCTGTGACACTCAAACACACATACAGCTGTATAAAACGCAGAAGGCAAAATGAATAAAGCACAATATTTAATTTGCAATTTCTCAATTCTGCCCTCACTTTAAAGATTTCAAAAACATGACATTTGTTCTTTCTATAAGAAATGTGATTTAAAACACAGTGTTTGATTGTGGAAAATAATGTCTGATGGCAAACTGCTAAAAAAAAAAAAAGTCCCTGGTTGGCATAATTCAGCATCTCCTCAGCTCCAAAAGCCAAATAAGAAGAAATGATTTGAAAACTGAACTTCTAGTCATGTTTTATTTTTAGAGTAGATGTGAGACAGACATAGACTATATATATTTCTATATATATATGTAAAGCATATGAACTGATATTAACTCTGTCACTTTAGCAGAACCTACAGAAAAATTAAACAAAAGGAATCAATAAAATTCAACTCCAGTTGGAGACTGATTGCGCCATTTAACATCGTTTTCTGAGGACAGCATTTAGATGTCAAACGCATCATTTGACACGCGTCATTGACACCTGTAATACAAACCAGATGCTTTATCCAAACAGGGAGGTGCTGACATGGGGAACAAATTCAGTTTTTTTCTGGAGAATTGATGCATACTGAAAAATTGGACAGTAACAGGAAATCCTGACAAGTCAACCACATCAAGATGCTGCTGGTGTGTGGGCTTTCAACCCACTTTGTGCATGATCTCACCTTGTTGTCCGCTGCTGTGTGCTGATGTGATTCAGAAAAGCTGTTGTTAGAGAGAGTACACCAACAACAACAAAATTAAAACTGTAACTTGAATACTTGCCGGCCTGATTAAACTTTCAGCGTGAGAAGATAAATACTTTACTTGTTGCATGATTGCAATGTTTTTTTGGCTGACTGACATCAATATACAGCAGCAGACCAGATTTAAGTTGTAAAAAGTTTGATAAAAGATTTGTGTGACTAGTAGTTTATCAAATCTGAATAATCCAGACCCAAGTTGCAACCCTGCATGCATACTGCCACCTCCCACCAGGACCAGTCTGGCCCTGGTGCCCGCTCCCTCTCTGTCCCACACCCACGGTCCATATGCTGGCATAAATGTTGCTAAGCGTCTCCCCACAAAGCCAACACTCTCTCCTACTCACACACACACGCATTACCATGCCTAAAGTGTTTGTTTTTTTATCACAGAAAAGCAGAGTGCCCAAAATAAGTTTAAAAAAAAAACACACAGAAGCACAAAACAAATATTCAGATGAGCGTATAAACATAAAAGCACACAAACAGACACACACATATCTCTCTTGGTAAAGTGGAGAGTTGGCACACACTGTGTGAAACACAGGTCAGCCTCTCAGTACTGGTGTCCAAGCAACTAGAGAGGGCAGAAAAGGGTGCGCACACACACACACACACACACACACACACACACACACACAGAAACTCAGTCAGAACAGCAATATGCAGCGTGTATTTGACATGCAATTTTATATTATTAGCTGTTGAGGCCTTGACATTTCCAGAAGAATGGGTGGAACGGACCGTGTGTGCAGCTGGTGTGAGTGAGCCAAATATTTTACAGATCAGAAGTCCCGGTCTTTGACGTGAGACACTTTGAATGGCTGTCAGACTTCACCTGTCTTCCAGGATGGCACTCAGCTGTGAATAATAGGGCAGCGCAGTTTGGCTTTATGCAAGATTCAATATTGCACCATAGTATCAAATACGACTCAAGGCCTAAATATGATAGCGATATATGGCATGCAGCAGGTAAGAAGTAAGGTTTTTTTGCAATATTATTGCAGGTATTCCTCAAAATTCTTGCTTAATTTCCCTTTTTTCAAATTTTATATTCACCTCTTTAGTTTTTAAAGGAAATCAAGTTTTTGTATTATTACCTAAATTTTCCATAAGTGGGTCAAAATTGGCCGTAAGCGTTTCCTATCATCATTCCCTCTTTATCAGTTATAGTTTTATATTTATATCTATATTTTCTGTGGACCACATCACAACTGTCATTCACATCACTACTCACCATGTGATACATGTGAACAATGCTATCTATAATTTTCGCTTTAGAAAAAAACATATCACCAAGTTGATAGTTATTTTAGATAATATTTATACTTTGATTACAATTATGTGAAACAATATCTACTATTATAATAAAGTTATCCTAATTTAGCTGGCTTTAGCTAACATTAGCTTGCAAGCTAACATTACTGTAGTTGAATTGTTGCCATAATTAGCTCAGCTAGCTTATCGCTAAGTAGCATAATAGAGTACTATTTTCTGATTTGGTTATTTGACGATGAAAATGACAGAATTTGAATATCAAGAGTAAATCATTTAATGCCACAAAAGTGGCAGGTCATTCCTTGAAATGATGGTGATTGTATTAGCAGGAAATAAACTGAATTAAAAGGTTCCGGTAACTTCCATAATGCCAAAAGTGGAAAGTCTTTGAAATGATGAAATGATGGTGATTCTACAACATAGCTATCATTTTATAAGGTTGTGTTAATAGGTTGCACATCACCTGCGTTTGCCCACAGGGGACATCAATTGAATTCACTATGACTTTGGCAAGTCAATGTATAAAATGTAAACATAGTGAAATGTAAGGAAAAATTTACCTCCAATCAGGAGCCTTTATTGCTCATTTTATGAATATTTGAGGGCATCTGTGCCTCGAGCAGAAGTTAATTTCTGACTATGTGTGTAATAATGTGAGACCATTTAGTCTCTGTCAAGAAATGTCAATATCAAGACACACTTTGACAGTTGGTTGATTACTGGAGGATGAGAGGTTGCTTAGTAACCAAAAATCTGACAGATTGACTGATCAAGCTTCAGACCGAACAGTTGGTGTGTGTGTAGAATGTGAATACGTGCTGTAGTAAGCGTGCATGTTGTGTGTGTATGTGTGTGTAAACGGGAAGCAGGGATGTGGAGAGACAGTGAGAGAAAATGAAAATGTTTGAGGCAGGGTCAAGGGGTTTAACCTGTTTACAATCAGGATTCACGCAATTAAGAGTCTGAAGCAGATGGTCGTTCAATCAGAGAGTCTTTTACCTCCCTTTAGAATAGATGTATTTGTGTCACCAGTGACATCTAAACACAATATAAGGAAAATGATGGTAAGTGAAACATTGTGATCATGAGTTATGATATTGTTTGAGTAAATAATTAAAAACATAAACCCAGTCTCATTGACTGTCTTGGTGGATTTGCTTTATTGTCCGATATCAACATTTTGTCTGGTGCAAGAGTTGGACATGCATATCAGATAAACTGTAAACTCTAAATTACATGAAAACATCAATAATTTGTCCAAATGTTTTATACAATTTATGTTTTTCTGACAAGTGACCTTTTGTGGTCATGTGAATAATTGTCCTCTCACAAAAGCAAAGGTGGAAGTACGTACAATAGTGTGACTTTGTTACAGTGTCCCAAAACTCTTGGGAGGATATCAGGGGCAGATGGTTGGGTGAACAAACACCTTGACAGTGATGTTGCTGTCTTTTAACATTTAATAATTTAGCTAGGCTATCTGAATGGCTTTAGGATTGCAGTCTGTCAGTTGGTTTGCCCATCCACCACTTGGATCCACATTGAAATATCTCAACAACTACTGGAAGAGCCAACCCTAACCCCAAGGTTGACATTTGTGGTTTGGAGTGAAACATCTAAACAAATGTGAAAACGGATAACCATGCCATTTGGTGCAAATATTTATGTTTTTTGTAAACTTTGGTGATCCATGATCCAGTCAAAATTTTACTTGTACTGGCTTACTGTGTCAAACTGTTTGGTTTTCTTTACAAGGAGCATTGCAGCCTCACAGAGCTGCTAGTGTTCGGTGTTAACGCAGAATGTGACGCAAATTTTAGATACGGCACGATAGCAAACAAAGTCAATTGAAAGAAGTGCAGGAGCAGTTAGATCTATATTCATGCAGGAAAGCGTGAAGTATGGTAAAGACATGTTCGCGCATGTTGTAAATGTTTCAACTTGAGCAAAAATTTGATCTCGTGGCTTCATGAATCTACCTCATAAACGTATAGAGACAAAAGGAAAAAGGACTGAGACTGGAAGAAAATAATTCAGAAGAGTGTCATCTGAGTTTTGAGGTCAGTCAGAGGCTGAGCCACCACACAAACATATACACAGCTAGTTATGCTAACATCTGTCCAGTCAGTAAATAAACATGCATAAACACAGACAGCAGTCAAATTAGCACAAATGACGTAATGCGAAAATTTTGTTACACTTTCTGTCTGAATATATCTTAAGAGTTGTTTTAACGATGATTTCAATATTCCCCTAACCTTAACCAAGTTCTTCTAGTTGCCAAACCTTGAAAAACAGGTGGGAGATAATAAAACACTTGACACGGTGGGGGTCCTGATATAGGGCTCTGGCAAAAAAATGCAGGGTTGTCTGGCAAAAAAAGTCAGCTTTTCCTGAAACGCAATGGGACGTAATGCAGCAAGACACTATAGGTTGGCCATTTGCAAGCACACAATCCTGATAGATTACTCTGTTATGTGAATGCAGGACGTCTACTGTTTAAAGAATTTCTTCTTTCCCTGATTGCATGCTGGGATGAGCTCAAGCCTAAACAGTGCCAAGCTAGAACTCTGTTGCAACAGAGTGACTGCTATTCCCAATCTGTTTTGTGACCTTTGCACCTCTAAATGTCTGTGTTGTGTGCACATATTGAGAAAGTGAAATTTCACAATTGTTTTCATTTTTTTCTGTGTATTGGCTTTACCCCTCTCAAGACCCTGATCAGGAATCAGCATATGAACATGTTTGGAAATTATCATGTTTTCAAAAGGCAAATATGCTTTGAATTCAAGTGCATTTGCGAGATTTAATTTCAGTCATTTTGTTGCCTTGATCTTCTTCTTCTTCTTCTCTCGGCTGCTCCCGTTAGGGGACACCACAGTAGATCATCCATTTCCATCTCTTCCTGTTCTCTGCATCTTCCTCTGTTGCGCCAACCACCTGCCTGTCTTCCCTCACCATATCCATAAACCTCACTCTTTGGTCTTGCTCTTTTCCTCTTGCCTGGCAGCTTCATCTTCAACATCCTTCTCCCAGTATAACCAGCATCTCTCCTCCACACATCCAAACCATCCCAATCCTTCCTTTCTCGCTTTGTCTCCAAACCTTCCAAACTGATGTGTCCCTCTAATATACTCATTCCTAATCCTGTCCATCCTCGTCATCTCCCAAAGAAAATCTTCAACATCTTCAACTCTGCCACCTCCTGTTCTGCCTCCCGTCTTTTTGTCAGCGCCACTGCCTACGAACCATACACCACAGCTGGTCTCACTACCCTCTTGTAAACCTTCCCCATCACTCTGGCAGGTACCCCTCTGTCGCAGATCACTCCCGACACTCTTTTCTACCCATCCCACCCTGCCTGCACTCTCTTCTTCACCTCTCTTCTGCACTCACCATTACTTTGAACAGGTAACCCCAAGTATTTAAACTCATCCACAATTGCCATCTCTATTCCTTGCATCCTTGCCATTCAGCTGTCCGCCCTCCCATTCGTGCACATGTATTACATCTCGCTCCTACTGACTTTCATTCCTCTTCTCTCTGGTGCATACCACCACCTCACCAAGCTTTCCCCCACATCCTTACTCTCACTGCAGATCACAATGTCATCTGCAAACATCATAGTCCATGGAGACTCCCACCTGACATTGTCCGTCAACCTGTCCATCACCATTGCAATCATGAAAGGGCTCAGAGCTGATCCTTGATGTAATCCCACCTCCACCTTGAACCCATCCGTCACTCCAACTGCACACCTCACCGCTGTCACACTGCCCTCATCCATATCCTGCATCACTCTTATATACTTCTCTAACACTCCCAACTTTTGTTGTTGACTCTTTTGTTACCTTGATCATTTTTAGGTAATTTTCACCCTAAATGAAGCATGCCTTTGCTTTGCGTTCTAGATTTGCAACAATCTTCCTCGTGATCTCAGAGGAACATTGAGACTCTTTTCCCCATCTAAACCAACTCTAATCATATACAGCTTGCCCAACTAATCACACTGAAACAGTGTGTCTGTCTGGCCGGTCATCATGTGTTTCATGTTGAAAAAATACATGTGCCCCTTTCAAGCCTTTAGTCTTTTCAAGAACAAATTGAATAAATGCACATATATTCTCTAACTGTAACATTTCACCCGTTTTCCACACACAGTTACAAAATGAAGCAGACATTTTGTGTTGTGATTAATGAGCTATAATCAATACCTCTGCAGGTTTCAGAGCAACACCTAATGTGACAACCCTTTTAGGCCATAATTGAAAATTGTAATTGCGCCCTGGCTAACAGGCCGTGCGGGGTTAGTATAATTAAGAAACTGCTGGTAATGGAGGAAAGTTATCATTGTATGGATGTCTGACCCTGACCTGGCCTAATGCAGCTGTGTCTGTCAGCAGGGAACTAAACACACTGATTCTGTAAATCATAAATCCAGAGATGACCAAGGGCAAACTGAAAGTGTTGAGACAAGTGATGTGAATCTGCACTGTGGGAAGAATTCATAAAATCGGATTTTCATTGTCTTTCTCTTTGTATAATCATGTCTAAATAAATTTGCCTTTGTATATTCTTAGGCTATCTGGGACATATTTGACATAATATATAATATCTAACAGCTTGAGCGCAGTTCAAAGACAAAAGACTGCAGGGAGATTTTAATATGTGCCTAAAATGTGTACAGTAATGTTAGGAGATCAGGTCCCTGTGTTTTCCCATGGTTCTCCCTTCCTAGTGTTTCATGTTTGTCCCCAGTCTGTCTCTCTCTGTGTTTGTGTTTGGGCGTATGCTGGGCGTGGCCTCCTGGTTTCCCTCTCCCATTCAACCTGAGTACTTGCAGCTGATCTACTAATCAACTCTACAAGCCACAGCAGTATAAAGCCCTGGTTCATCTCTCCCGACTTTGCCAGATCATTCAGTCACCAATGCGGTACAGTTGCTACAGCTAAGCTTCTTGTAAGCTACTTGTGTGTTTCTCTGACCTCCTGAACGCTGCTAACTCTGTTCTCTGCCTGTGCCTCGGGTTCACCACCCCAGCTCCCAGTACACCTGCTACGCCAGCCTCATCCTCATCTGCTGTTTGCCAGTTTGGATTGGGGATCTCATGTTCGCTCTGCCCTGACTTGAGCCCCTCAGCCTGCTTCAGTCCTTCGCCCTGCACCGCTGCCATTCCCAGCCCCTTTGTCATATCCAAAACCAAAGAATTTGTCAGCTAAGCCATCAGATCCATCTTCAACTCAAGCTACAATGAACTGTCCTTAACCATCCCTGTGTCTCCTGGTCTGTGGGTGCATTTGGGTCCTAAATTGAACTGTTATAACAAGTAATGTCTTTCTTGATGAACCCAGTTTGTGACATGGTAGAAAAATAAATCTTTTTCATTTATTCCGTAATTACTCATCGCATCACCAGGCAGCATCACCAGGATGCAAATAACAAATCACACAAAGGAGCCACGGCTGTCTGAAACACTGGGACACATTTAGACGAGGCTGGTGTACTTCAAGAGAGGGCAAACAAAGTCCTACATGAGTCAAATCACCCAGAGGAGATATGGACCATAAAATTTTTTTTGAAGCTGTACAAACAAGATTTTTATCTCAAAAACATACTCATCTAATAAGGCTTCAGTTAACTGTTAATGAAAGTCTTATATTGAAGCCATATGTTGGATTTTTTTCATCATGGTAATCTAAAACTGGTGTTACCAAAAAGAAAAGAGTTGAACTGTGTGTCTTTCAATATATCAATGTTGACTGTTATTTAAGACACTGTGATGACACCTTTCTTTTCTTTTTTTGAGGTGTACTGTATGCTTGTTCATTTGGAGTTGTTTTAGTGTCCAGATTTAGATGAATGTAAGTCCAATGGTCACTCCTTTTAGCTCTGGTTTGGTCTCCACCAGCTCCTGAGTCAAATATCTGACTCTGTAGCTGCTAAATGCACCAATATGTTCATCAGTCCCAAGCTGAATGTTCACACCTGTTGTGTTGGAGTTGTGAACTGTAATTGCAACTATTCAAAAGAGCATAACAATAATTATGGTTTTATTATTGTTCATAGTAGTAATAGAAGTGCTTTTAGCATTATTATTTAATGACAGAGGCAAGCACAGCTGAAAGCATTAAATGGTGTCATGGTTTAACAAGGGAGGGCAGGGTAGTCTCTGTTATCAACATGGATGCTTTGTGCAGTTTGTCATCACCACTCTGAGCCGACAGCGTCTGTGTTTATAATGGGGTCTGACGCCCTGAGCTGCTGGCCTGCACTTATTGCTGCTGTCAGAGATTAGAGCTCAGCCTTTAATTTCTGCTGCACAGTCAGTGTCATCCTGTGGAAGGGCGAGAAGAGGGGAAGTGAAAGCAGAACAGAAAAGATGCTGAACAAAGATTACACGAAAATACGGGTATAAGAACCTTCCAAGTTTAGGTGTGTAAAAGGAAAAAATGTCTATAAGGGAGAACAGACAGGCGGTGAGTGATGACTGCAGGCATGTGAGATGACAGAATGATAAATGACAAAAGACACGAGCTGGAAGACAAAGAAGAAGATGAAGCCGACTGAGAGAGCTGCGCCTCTGTACTGTGCTATGTGTCCAAACGTTAGAATACTGATGGTGTTTCATGTTTAAGCTCATTAACGGCACGTCATGTTTACTTTATGTTACTGGTGTCCATTTTCTAAAGCATAGCATCTGTTTTCCAGCTAATGTTCAACCTTACAAGCAGCCAGTCATTCTAGTTCATATCAGTACAATAAGAAAATCAACTTGCATAGCATGAAGCCAACATTTGGATATATCTGATCCGTGACGACTAAGCAAACTCCATCCACAAATGAGGACCGTATAAAACGTTTGAATGATTGAATTCAAAGTAAAATTTCCAAGATGAAGAATGAACATTCAAGCCTAAAATTTATTCTGTTCTGCGGTGTGAACAGGAGAGTCTCCAAAGATTAGAAATTTAGTTCATGGGTTCTGAATCCCGCTGCTATAGATAATAACTACTTTTCTCTGGCTTGGTTAGAAAAAAAAATATTATAGTTATAAAGTTACAAAAAGTCTTATTTTCTTGAAATGATGCTACTAAAACTGTATGCATGGAGGCAATGGCGATGGTGTTACTTTTAATATACTAATCATATAATGCATCTGTGATTATCGCTTTCCAAAAAGATACATGTAAGAACCAACACATCCTCATAATTAAATACAAGACAGTATAGCTCTAAAATTTAGCCGGCAAAAAACAACCTGTAGTTATGTTTATGCCATCGATCGGCCATTTTAATGCTCTCCAGAACGACCCATAGGACCATAATATGCTGCTTTCCAAAACACTGTTTAAAAAAAAGATGTTTTATGGTGTGACAACACTGTGGTTAAAAAACACTGTTAAAAAATAATGATTTTTTATGGTGTGACAACACTGTGGTTAAGGTCTGGTTAGGTTTAGGCACAAAAACCACTTGTTTTGTGTCAAGGAAAGATCATGGTTTGGGTTAAAATGATCACTTGAAACATGGTTTATGCTTATTTAAAGTTACGCAACCTTCATCGTCATGGCAACAGAAAACACCATAACGTTACGGTTTTTACAAAAAAAAATGTCCCGACTCGCGGTTGGAAACATGGCACTTGCATTTGGAACTGTGGTCTCCTGCAGCAAAGTCCACTTTTTGCCATCTAACTACCTAACCATCTACCCAACCCGCCTCCTCCCAATAAGGGAAGGGTCTATCTGCAGTTTTGCAGACCTACGTGACACGCCCACTTCACTACACGACCCCTCCAACCCCCCCACGACACACACCCCTGACCCCTAACCCTAACCATCTCACTGCTCATGCCTGAACCTAACCAAGTGGGCGTGTCATGTGGTAAAGTTGGTGTGTCGTGTAGATACTCCAAGTCCACAGATAGACCTACTTGCCTAATAAGGCAAAATCATCTCATCAGGTCACCTTATATACACCTTATACACGATCTGAACTGCGTGTCTTCCCAGGGTCATAATTACTACGGCTGCTAGATGGCGTAAAGTAAATGTTTTGTTTTTGCTGGCTTGAATTTTAGACCTATACTGTTGTTTTTCTTGTGAGGACGGGCTGGTATAAACATATAGAGCATATAGTTTGACACACTGGAGCTGATGTCTAAAATATTAAGTGATATAGTGACTGATCATTATCTGCTCTCATCTATCACTTTCTTTTACCCGCAAGTCTGGTGTACCTGCATGCATGTCTTTACTGTGGCAGTGTTTGATATATTTTATGTACTGTATGTTCTTCTTGTGTCTGTGCTTCTGCTTTTTATATTTCAGTTAGTGTCTATCAATGCAGCACAATGTTGTTTTATTCAGTCCCCGTTTTTATTGACATTAATATTCCCTATTTCATTGCTTTGCATGTATTTTGCATGTCTTGTATTATGTGTTTCTGTGTTGCATGTTTCCAATAGTACGTGTCAGTGTAGTACAATGCCCTGTATGATTTGTTTTACTAACATTAATATTCTTTTATCATTTTATCATTGCTCTGCATGCTTATAAATGTTCTCAATAATTTTGTAATTTTAAATCTTCTAATATTCTTTTTTAGGGTGACTTTGTAACATCTGTCCAGGGACCACAAATGAGGAATAGCCTCTTGGCTAACTCTGGTGCATTTACAGTAATGTTTATTAATATGCATTGTCCCTGTTAAATAAACCAGTAATTAGAAATAGAAATTTCCTGTCAGACTATTACCACAACTGATTAAGAATCAAGAGAACGTGAGGACATGACCTCAATGTCCTGACTGGTAGCAGCAGCTCTGGCTAGCATTAAGTCATAACTGTCTAAAGCGACTTCACAGAGAAAACAGAGATATAATCCAATACAGGAAGCATACAGGTCATACACTGTACGTCACCTGAGTCAGATAAGAAATAGGACAATATGACTCATTGCAACTTTTTAACTTATTAACAAAAACACCTCGACCCTCAAAATGCGAGGATAAAAACCAGAATTCAGAACATTTCAGCTGCAAAGTGAATAACAAGCTAGAGAAAGTAAGAGCAGCAGAATGAGAGATTTGAATGAAAGAGGTGCAGTGACTCTGCATTTCCATTGTTTCTCTTTCCACTGACTCATCCCTCTCAATAAGCACATTCACACACAGTGACACAACAGTCCCTCTCCAGCTCGCTCTCTCTGTTGATCGTTGCTCCATCCTTCCATTTCTCCCTTTCTCTCTCTCTCTCTCCCCTCCCTTTGTCTGACATTTGTGGTTTCTTCTTTTCATCTCTCTGACTCTCTTCCTTCCCTCCCTCCTTCCTTTCTCCACCAGCTGAATCCTCAGAGATGTTTTGTTTGGGAGAAGTTCCT
The DNA here is from genome assembly GCF_963924715.1 of Thunnus thynnus. NCBI lineage: Eukaryota > Metazoa > Chordata > Actinopteri > Scombriformes > Scombridae > Thunnus > Thunnus thynnus. The sequence goes on from NC_089538.1 coordinate 18,367,159, forward strand.
CTCTGTACGCCTTTTTTTTTTTTTTCTCCTCTCTGAGCTGGTCTTGTGATGGGAAACAAGAACTTCCCTATTATAGTCTGTTCCGGGGAAAACACACTCACACCAGTGCACACGCACAGGGTATACTCTGCAGACAGACAGACAAATTCACAGATTCACAAGTTCATACAAATATATATATGTGCTTTTGAATTAAAATGTGGTTTAACCTAGACTCAGATTAATGTGTGTGTATGAGAGAAAGAGAGAGAGTTTGGCTTTGTGTTGTAGCAGGATCCTGTTTGTCAGTAGGACATCCACTGCCACATCCCCAGGATGCAAACACGAACTTACACTCACACACAGATGCATGCACGCACTCTTGCATTAACACACACAGGCGCACACACATATACATACAATAGACTGTATATAAAGATGGTTTCCACTGGAGCCACTTGGGCTAACATTAGCTACTTTAGCTAAATTGTACTAATAGGGCAGGTTTTCAAGTAAAATTAAATTTACTGAAATATTGTGAGAATAGTCCGACTCCGAGTGTGAGTCCCGGAGCCGGGGAGAGCAACTGGTGAGCCAAAACAGCTGTCAATCAACGCCCACATGGCATCTTATTAATGAAGCAATAATTTCCAAAATCACTACTAGCACATTTATTGGAAGGCCTGAAATTATTGACTTTGTATTTCTAGAGAGAAGTTGACACTTATCCAGGGATTTTTTTGGAGCCAGCATTAAGCAATCATCGTTGGCACTTTAAGGCACTTCCACACAGGCTTCAGCCTCAAGCCGTGGTAGTTACCGCTTGATATATATATATATATAAATATATAGGAGGGAAATTTGAAATGTGGTGAGAAAAGGGGTAAATGTTGACTGCGGAAACCGAAAACAGATGTCTGAACAGACCCAAAAATAGCACAACTAAGGAGCTGAAAATAAAATGTGCTTGTAAATATAGATACAGTCTACGCTTTATGTATTCAAACCGAAGATTTTACAGCCACATGATGCCATCAAATGGAAATATTCTACTTGTCTTGTGGATCATTTTATACAAATGTGTGGCTGCACAGTGAGAGTTTATACTGACTGGCCCAGAGTTGCTGAGGTTAAGGGGTTAAAAAAGCAATAAAAGATGTTTATTTGGTCCTTGAAACTAGAATCATGTCCTGAAATTCTTATAGACCAGCTAATGGATTGCTGTAATGCTCCTGCTGTGACAGTGTTTTCTTCTCTGAGGCTGCACTGTAAGGTGCCCTTTTCCACTTCATTTTCAACTCCTTGTGAAAGCCTTTTGTTACAGGCCTGAATAATTACTAGCGGGAACATATTCTCTTATACTTGTTGAACATTTTCAGACAATATATAAACTCTGCGACCAACTCTTGCAGAACATGACGGACAAGAACCGTTTCACATCTTTTTGAGACATTTTTGAGACAATTAAATTAATTGAGGAAATGGTCTAATTGAGAATTCCTGATGCAGATTATTACGACTACTTAGAATTGATTGTTCTCGGTGACAAGACAAAGTCGGTGAGCTGTTATCTGTCTGTCATGTCGAGAGCATTTGCATAAATCCCATCATGCTAATCAACATATGGCCTCCCAGGCAACCAAAGATCATCAACTGACTCATACATCACCCACTGAGAGCTATTTGAATAACTGACATGTGAAGCATGAGTTAGAAAAATATGTTGTTGTTGTTTTTGTTGTTTTCATTTTTCTGTTCGTGGGTACTCATGTGCTCAGTTTTGCATCAGCCAAATGTCTGCTTTGTCAGCTGAAATGTGGATATTTTACACACATAGAGACAAGAGAAACTATTACATTAAAGCCATAAAGAAAGTAAAACAATGCTTTGCGTCCAGTTCTTATTCAACAACTGTCACTGTGAGTCCAAAGAGCATTTTCTGTGGCTCCAATGCAAATGCGTGTGAGCTTATTTGCATGCATTAACAACAATACGCCTTTTGTTTCAGTGAAACCAGTCGGTGAGATGACTCCATTTCATGTAACTGGTCACAGGTAGATGAAATTCAGACTGTGAGGAGACCTTGTTGAACAGCTGCCATTTTATTCACTGTGTTCAGCAACAGTTCCAACATGTTATTACACGCTTTGCCAAATTCTTATCTTCTACTAAACCTGTAAAAAAAAAAAAAAAAGCTGCAGTGTTGTGAAAAAGTTCAAAACGCTGATTCAAACATTGGTTTTAAAATGTCTCTATTTATCTATAAAATGTGTTGCTTTGCATGTTTTAATATCTTAGCAGTGGCAGCCCCTTGTTATAAACTTCAAGTCGCCCTTTGTTCATTGTTACTTGACTGTGCTCACCTTGAATCTCAGTTTAAAGCGTTAATGAGGATGATTCGCGACATCACAACTAGTTTGGAATAGACTTTTCTACTTTTCTAGACTTCTTGTTAAGATCCTTGAAATTGCGTCTACTCCTTCTCCGTCATTAAAAATCCTGAATCTATGAATATGCAAATATATTTTACTTCAGAAGTTTAACTGCTGGACACAAGATGTCTCCTACTTCACTGTAAAGTCCATTATCGGTGTTTCTACACCGGAGGCTTCACGTTTCTACATCACACTTGTCTAAGTCAAGCATGCTGGACCACGATTGGCTACCACACTATTTCTGATGTTATAAATCATGCTTTTATAGGCCCACTCCTAGAAATTGGATTTTAAATGAGTATTTGAATGTGAAAACAGCCTTCTAATGTCAAACTCTGCATATACATCATTCATCATTCTGCACAGTGAAGCTCAAACATCCAACTGTAGGAACAAGAGGAAAAACATATTTTTAAGAGAGAAAATCAAGCTTTAGAGGCCTCTTGTGCATCCTTTACTTTTCTTTGGAATGAAACCTAAAGTGTATAAACTATGTTTTGTTGGGATTAAACGCAGTATCTTTACTACAAGTGCAGTTTAGGGCTTATCTCAGTCTTACTTAGATTTACCATGGGCATATTAATTTGCTAACCCTAACTACTTGTGAAAAGTATACATGATGTGTCACTTCATGTGAGTCAGGGTCCTGAAGTTCATCTACATCCTGAAATCTGGTCTACTGGTGTTGAGTCACTGTCTTGGGCACTTTGTTTCCTTTTCAACTGAAGTGGTGTCATAAATAAAAACCAAAAAAAGTGAAAACAATTTGATACTTTCTTAAGGGCAGTGTGTGTGTCTTTGTGCATTCTTGTGTGTTTGTGTTAAAAAGGAGAAGTTTAACCTTGCCTCAGGGTCACAGATTTCACAAGAGTCTAATTCATGTCCAAAGATCCAAATATCTTCCTTAAGAAAGTCACAACTCTGTTTCTGATGAGGTCTGAAGCATAGTTTGAAAGACTAAAGGTCATGAGATGCACAACAAAGTTTAGGAAATATTCAGACCGCAAAATAGCGCTCAGAGTGACTCATTTTAAAAACGTGCAGTTCTGCACAACCCCACTTAAAATGCAAGGAAAAATGGATAGGTATTTTTTTATCAGAATAACTACACTTTATGTACTTTAAAATACACTTTTTTAGAATTGTATACATCGTTATGAATCTTCTGACCTTACTGACAAAGGGAAAACACACACCTGAGGTATGTGAAACCATTAGAAGTCCATTTCTTTCAGTGGCTTCATGTGCGGATGTGGCCCCTTTAGTCTTAAACACCTGTGAATGTCCGGGGTTTAAGTTACACTTGAAGACTATTCAGAGGAGCTAAAGCAGCTGTGCACTTTACGCCCACATACAGAACGTGCATTTTTGAAGACTTTTTAAAAAATACAATCATAGGAGAAACTGGCACTTCAAAGAAAAATCTACCCCAAAAAAATGTTGTTTTGGTGATGTAACCTGTGGGCTGTATCGTGTGTCCTAAAGCCAGAAAACATACAGATTTTCCAGCGTACAAAACAATATGACAGTTTTCAGTTGTCTGTCACCGACTCTTTGACTGCCTGACCTTGAAACGGGCTTGTTTGCCAAACATCCATTTACTTAGAATGTCATGGGCTATGTCAAAAGTTCAAGGGAAAAAAATGGTAAGTGAACCTTGAGTTAACAGGTTTTAAACACGGATATTTTGGTTCGTAAGGTCAAGATTGAATCTCTACGCTCAAATGAATGGTAAACGTTGGATTTCAGTGTCGATAATGCTCTTTCTGTCGCTATTGCCATCATATCTGTACACCTCTCTGGACATTAGGATGAGGCATTCTGGGAAATGTAGGAACATACTAGTTTAAATGAAACATCGGCCCAGCACCTATAGGAATTATGCTCATATTTTAGATGATTGCTGCACCTTACAGTTTACGTCCAATACCAACGTTCAGTTCGAGTCCCTGTATCTCATAAAAAAAAGTTTAAAGCTATATGAAAATATAGACAGGAAGTATAATTTACACAAGACTATTTCTGACTGCAGTCTGCATGTTGTCGACTGTACCTCTTAAACAGTCATAAATCTTAAACTCGAAAAATGTATAGTCTTGTTTTTCCCTCTTGTATCCATTTTAATTGCACCACAGGACAACTTTTCTTTCAGGAGGACAGAGAGGAGAAACTGATGGATGATTTCACTTCATTTGAGGGATCAGCACCCAGCAGTCCGGCTCCTGTTGGCTCACTGTCACTTTTAAAAGAATGGAGTTGGGGTTTGGAGGGAGGGAGGGCTGGCGTTTTTTGGATTGTGTTGTGATGGAGAGAAAGAAACAGGAGGAGGGATTTGCAGACCGGATAGCGCGGTGACATCAGCTTTGAAAAATGTGTGTGTGTGTGCGTGTGTGGGAGTGCGTGTGTGTGCGTGCATGTGTGTGTGTGTGTGTGTGTGAGAGAGAGAGAGAGAGAGAGAGAGAGACAGAGAGAGAGAGTGCCAGTGTCTAAGAATCAGAGGAATCAGAGGGTCGCTGAACAGCGAGAGCTCTCACTCTGTTCTTTTTTCTGAGGACCAATTGGCAGCCAAATAGGACAGGAAACAAAAAAAACATTGTTCTCTATTACAAGATTACTGTCTCCCAGACCAGGTGTTGCAATCTTTTAACAGCGTTGGATAAAATGTATTAGGCCTACATTTTTGAGGGCCAGTATGTGTGCACATTTCTGAAATGAATGGTTCAGGACTTTTCCCCACTGTCCTCCCAATGCATGCTGGGATAGGCTCCAACACCCTTCACTCTGAATATATAGTATAAAAGCTGATCAAAGAAATGCACAAAAGCATAAACTTAATACTTAATTTTACTTAATTTAGTAGTGTGTTCAAACTGGAAAATGACAAAATAAAGTATACTAAAAAAAGGCTACTAAATAGGATTTTTTAATGTCATAATGATGTACACTTGTAAACACTGTACTGTTAATACTATATAGTAAAGTACATTGATTTTTTTGTATACTAAATGGAAAATACTTCAAAGATCAGTATTGCACATACTAGGCTATATATATGGAATTGTAGTTCTGCCAAGATACACGTAAACATCTCTGTGAACTCAAATCTCAAATATAGAAGTTGTGCGAATATGTAGCCTACAAGTATGAAAGAAACAGTCCTGCAAACGTCCGAGGCAGGGAACTGAGACACAGAACACATCAAATTCATTTTTAAAATACATTTTGTTGTGTCAATCATCTCGTGTGCATTAGAGGTCTTCACACACTGGTTCCTGACCTGGGCAAGACTGTACTCAGTCTAATCGGGTCAGGTAGCCTCCCATTCAATTGCTGATAGATCGGGTTGAGTTGGGTCTGACAAATCTCAGGTCTAGTTTCACAAGACATCAGGAAAAATTTCAGACAGTCTTGAATTATGAGCAGTTGTCCCGTATCCCGAATCCTGTCCTGTTTGTCCCGAAAGTTAGACTAATCCAGAGTTTTTATTAGTTATATTCGAATAAAACATTAAATACTGATCATTGCCCACAGACGGGGACTGTTATGTCTGTAGTCTACATGAATTATGGCTGCTGTAGTTTTTTTTAGCCCTGTACGGTAGTGCCGTGAATTGATAAACAACTAGATGTGATAAGCACCGCATTGATGAAATGTATAAAATATAATTAATTTTATGTAACGGATAATTATTTACACACTGTTATATACAACACAGTCATTGTGTTTCTTTTTCCTAATGACAGACAGTTGACTTCATAAACAAAAATAATATATTTTAGTATTGAGTTTTTGACTTTCAGGCGTTTTACTGTTTGTTGACACTGAATGTAATGTACTGGAGGCCACGCCCACTGTAGCCACGTGACCACGCCCACCCACCCCCACCTCCCCCATCCCGAATTTCACCCGTTCCTCATCTAGTCTATTTGGATGAGTGTCTATTATATAGCATCTATTTTTCTATCCCTTTTCTTTATTTTTTTCTTTTCTTTTTTTGTTTTATTGTTGCTTTTTTGTTGTTGTTGTTTTTAAATTTGGTCTACTTTAAATAGGGTTTGGGTAGTTTTCCCATGGGTCAGCTATGGGTTAGTCCAAATTTTTTTTTTTACCTGTGAAGACTTCTAGGCTAATGTGAACGCTGATTCATACATGCAAAAAATATATTTACCTGCTAAATTTTACTGCCCCCAAAATTTTATTAATTTAGGTTTATTCATTGAGCAATTCCTTGAGGGGCTGAATGAGATTGTTTCCAATAGATGATTTCTGTACAAATCAAAAATGAAATTTATTTTAAAAAATTAATTTATAGCTAAATTCTAAACTGCCAAAATATCTTACCTTACAAAGCAGCTGGATTCACAAGATCATGCGAGAATCCATCTTGTCAGGCTTCAAGTTATGCGCTTGTGTCCGAACCATGGATGTATAAAGAGAACTGGATACAGTGTTGGAGACGGCGCCCCATTCATTCCTATGAAAGTTGCTCAGTGGCGCATGAAGCCAAAAAAAGCCACGTCCTGCTGTAAAGACATTACCTGGATGAAAACATACCCTCTATGGGCCCAATAAGCCCATGGAGCATGCTCACTAGAGCCTTCCACCAGCTGAGGCAGCTAACTTCCAGTTTAGCTCTCCGGCTAACTTGAATGGGGGTAATAAATAATTCAATTATGCGGATCTTCTAAACTTTTGAAATGTGATCAGGCCAAATGGATCAAATTCTGATAGTGAAATGAGTCATTTTGCGAAGGTTGTGACGCTAAAAAAAATGTATCCGCTGATTTACAGACGTCTCTTTCACAATGTAAGTCTATGGGAAAAAGTAATTACACGGTTTGGTCGCTTTGTCAAATTTGTTTCAAAGCCTGGCGCAGTTTCTGGGGACTTGGTCTGAACCAGGAGTGATTTGAAACAATCAGTATCTTATTATGTAGAGAATCCAGCTGCCTCAAGATAAGACGGTGACAGACAAGTGGTTCATCCAATCATATCTCAAGTACTTTCGGTTCTGTGTAACAAACCATCTGGCGCGTCTGATTACAAATATTCATTCATTCATTTATTTCTTGAATAGTCTTGCTGAAAGAGTGAGCCATCGTTTCAAATAGACGATCTCTGGACGAATCAGACAGTGTGCTTAACCGTGACCGAGAGAGAGAGAGAGAGAGAGAGAGAGAGAGAGAGAGAGAGAGAGAGAGAGAGGAGAGAGAGAGAGAGAGAGAGAGGAAAAGGCGTTTCCACGTTTCAGCAGCCGGTTACAGAGCAGCGGACAGCAACGCAGAAGGACCCAGAGAGGAGGAATCACGACCATCCTAAACCCGGCGTTATCTGTTTTATTACTGACAAACACTGACTTGACAGCCCCACCTCACCCGTGTCCCCCTTCACGGTTTCCCACGCTGATGACACACAGACTCCAATCCATCAATTGAAACCACAAAAGTGAGCCGAGGCTGACGGAGTGGACTTTTTTTTTTCTTTCTTCCTGTCCCTGCAGCACGTCTGTCCTCTCTAAGGGCCGACATTGAAAAAAAAAATCCCACAGAGGTGTCGTCTGTGAGATCCAGAGGAGATTATCTTCCCCGCATCTCTCTCTCTCCGTCTGTAGCTGTCTCATTTTGCTGCGTCCGGGGTGAGTAGTAAATCTCTGTATAACTCTTCTCTTTAAACAGCCTTTCTGCATTTCATATACAAACTGCTTCCTCTTATTTTTTGGAGGCTATTTCTTTAAGACTCAAATGGTTGTAATTCATTAACTGGACTGTGCTGTGAGTCAGTCAGTTTCCTCCATTCATAGATATATTATGGGTCATTTCTCTTCCTTGCATACCGTTACATGATGACTATGTGAGACACCCGCCTACTTCACCGCCTGCCTGTAAAATGTAGTTTTTGGCTTCTTTTTTTTGGCAACTAAATCGGTCAGTCACACACAGAGAGTGAAGAAGAAATGGGGCCATGAGGTTTAAAGGGCGAAAAATATTGTTTTTGTGAGGATGAAATTCATTAAAGTAAAAATTTGGGACGGTGGAATGACATTTTCTTCCTGTGAACAACATAAGATTTGACTAAAAATGTCAAAAAAAACACCTAATCCAGGTGAAATGTGCAATACCTTGCTGACTTGACACAACTCAGTCATGAACTTGATTGCTTAAGTCGCGAGTTGGTGAATTTCCCACTCTCAAGAGGGCATTTAACACACCACTGATTAAACTAATTGGATTGGATTTAGTGTCGCTGTGGACTTTCACGTATCCAGTGTCCTTTTCATTACCTCTCAGCCAAATACTCCCATAATACTCCTATCTTCTTACACGATCTCATAGTATGTTTTTATATTGTGTCATTTAAGTTCAGATACTTGATATATTATTAAGATTTAAGGGATGCGGGTGATGTTTTTTTTTTATCTGTTAAAGGATCACTGCAGCTTTTTTTTTGCTCACACGACCCAGATGACATTATCTAGAATGTTCTGCCTCGAAACCAACACAAAATTCAATTCACTGTCTGAGGAAAGAGGCGATAACAAACCACCGGCGACCACCTGTGACCGTCCCGGATGACTGTGTGTGTGTGTGTGTGTGTGTGTGTGTGTGTGTGTGTTTGTGTGTCTGTGTGTGTGAGCGGATGGGGAAGGGGTGGATCTTTTATGAATGGAAGTGTCTGGCCGGCCAACTCTCAGTGTGTTTATGTGTGTGTGTTGGGAGGGGTTGGGATGACTACTTCTTTTCCTCACCGTTAGCTGACGTCCTGTATATCATCTAATACCCCTGTGTTGTTTGTTTGTTTTAATCCTCTAATAGTGTAATGAAAGTATCCTTGTTCTCTTCTTGTTGAATATTTTGTAGGACAAGATATAAAAGAAACAGAATATGCGTGTTTTATTAAGACAGAAGTTTAGATGTGTTAATGGTGAAGTTTAATAACATCTCAACCTGATATGAGTACAAACTCTTCATAGGAACCCACATTCATACACTAAATAGATATTTTTTTAATATTAAATAGAATATTTTGTGATACAGAGCTCTATTTAGTTTCTGTTTTCATCTAATTTTTAATAGTAGTGCAACTAACAGTTATTTTCATTATCAGCTAATTTACTTATTTTTCTCATTTGGCCTATAAAATGTTAGAAAATAGTGAAAAAGTGGCCCGTCACAATTTCCCAGAGCCAAAAGTGATGTCATGAAATTGCTTGTTTTGTCTGAAAAGCAACAGATCTTCACAATTGGGAGGCTTCACAATGAGAGAACGTTTTGGCACTTAGCTTTTACTTTTCGGTTGGTTTTCCTGTACATAAACAGTTTTCCATGTCTGTCTTAAAACAACAGTCAGGAGCCTAAATGAACATTTAAATTGGTTTTGCTTGCTGTAATCATTCCTCTTGCTCATACCGACCGTTAAAAGATCCCCTTCAAAAGTGCTTACAATGTAAGTGAAGGGGGACAAAATCCACAGTCCTTGATTTGTGCACAAGCGTTTTTTTAAAAGTTCCCTCTTTCTGTTTCCCCTGACAGTATTTTTTTTTCCCACAGAGCTATGGTGGAAGGACAGAAATGAGGGAATTGAAAGATATCCACTTGATTTGACCAATTCAGATTGCTGAAGCTTCATATTAGCTTCACATAAACTTTTAAATACATTTTTACACAGAAAGAGGGCTGTGGATTTTGCATTATGAATGGATCTCTCAATGAAGCAAGAAAGATATTCATTTGGGTACCTGACTATTGTTTTAGGACATACTTGAAAATTTGTGAACTCATCCTTTAAGTCTTTCTTTTGCAGCCTGATCCCCTGTGACACACATATATATCTGTACTGTACACAAATACTTCAGAGTGTGGGACACTTGCACAGCATGACAGCTGTCAGCCCATTTCCTGTGAGGCTGCATTCCAGTCATATTACCCATATACAGAGTGCAGACTTTACAAGCTGTTAAACATTCCCAGTCAGCTTTATTTTACTGAAACCATTACTGCAGGCATCGTCAAGTTTCAGAAAGTGTCCGTGATGCACGACCATCCCTGTAATCCATGCAGAAGAGATGAGTTTAGAGTTGGTTTTAGGTTAAGGTTAGGGTAAGAGTTATGTATTGTCCTCACAAGTTTAGAAGTACAAACAAGTGTGTGTGTGTGTGTGTGTTTGTGTGCCTTGACTCAGCTTTTTGGGAGCCAGTCTCCTCTCCTCTGTGATACATATCGATCCATCTTCTCGGACAGAGAGAGAGAGAGAGAGAGAGAAGGAAAAAACTGGGCAGCGCAGCAGAATTGTGCTTCCTCTCTCGGGTTCACTTCCTCTCTGCGTGTCGGTGGTGTCAGTTGTTCCCCCACCACCGCCGCCGCCGCCGCCACCAGGGGAATGTTTGTGGTTGACTGTTTGCAGGCACTGAGTCAAACACAGTTTTCGGGAAGATCAGTGTTAAACTGTTGGAAATTGAAACAATCAAAACAAAAGAAAAAACATGTCAGTTTTTTTTTCTGCATGGAGACTTCTGAACCAACGTTCACGGCTCCCTCGTCAGCAAGCTGTTCGTTGTCACGCATTTTTGAATAGACTTCATCACTTAAAAATAACCGTAAGAAACTAATTGCAGCTGCTGCGCCCCGCCTAACAACCGAAACGTTATTTTTAGTACAAGAGGAAGAGCATCTCTTCACTGCAAAGTGAAACCTGCAGTTTACCAAAAATGATTCTGGTGTTGAGTTTTGTCATTTCTGCAACCACAGGAAATGAGGAATTAATACTTCAGAGCAAAATCTGTGATGAATGAGTCTACTTTCGTCCGGACAAAAGTAGACTCATCAACATATGATCTGTTTCCTCTCTCCTCCCCTTTGCTTTTCATTTTGTACATTACATCATACATTGGCCAGGGTGCAAAAGTAAGGCTAAGTGATATGGCTCACCCCAAAAAAATTATGATTGTTTTTTATTTCAAGCTTGGGAGCTTAGGGACAAGTCACAAATTTAACTAAATTTAATTACATTTTTCCACATCAGATAGAAGCAAAACTAAAATATGATTGAAACATTATACTTTTTAGGCCTACATGTGCAAACAGTTGCAGGGTTTCTGCCTGGTGGCCAAGTGTCTTTTTTCCTTGGGTGGATGGAGGGGCTGAGCAAAACTCCAAGTCCCAACTTCTGGTCCACTTTAAGTGAGTCTGGGCCGAAGTTGTCGCTAACTTCGGGGCTAACCTCCTTCACTTCAGCTGGGTGGCTAGTAAGACAGGAACTTGTCTTGGGTCTTGAGGAGTTGTAGCATTTGTTCATGGACAAATAGCCTCAACTGTACACACAGTGCACTGCTACGTTCAACGCTACACTGCTAACCTCATCCTCTCTGCTCCGGTCATCAGCTTCACCGTCATACACCTGCTCTCTCTCTCTCTCTCACTCTCTGCACACTCGCTACGCACTGAACCGTACTTTAAAGGAGCCATGCTACTTCTATAACACATTTTAGTTCGAAAAACATCTTAAAAATACATTAAAAATGTATGCTTAGGTCTGGCGGGGAGTCAACATAGGAAACCTGGAGTTGAGCAGGTATAGTAAAAGACCTGCACCACTCACAAGGCTGGCATTGTTCAGCTTTCTCACAAAATACAGGTTATTTCATACAGCTGAGATGCATTTTTATGTATTCTCCAAAAATACTGGTTAAAAAATAAAAAATTCATACAGCTATGATGTGTGTGTCACCTACTGTATGCTTCAACTAAGTGGAGCGCTGACATTATCTTTTAATAGTCAGTTTTCATCACAAACAGAGTCGACAGTTAAAAAGTTAACCTCCATTAGCTTGTTAAAAAAAATAGTGTATGTGTCAAAACACTTTGAATGCCCTGATGCTTTTAGCACAAAGTTTCCAAGCACTGAAAGCTTTTTAAACCTTTAGTATGAAAAGAGCTTTTGATTTAGATGTTTTGTTTTGTTTTACCAGACTCCACTTTGAATTGAATAGTTTGACTTTTGCTTCCAAATATGCAACTCTTTATTCAGTTTTTAGTGCTAGCAATTAGTTGCTCAAGTTGCTAATATTCTGGTTTTTTTAAAAATCTGTTTTTATAAGTGTTATGATTTAGCATTTGCTTTAAAATTGCATCGTTGCTGGTGTATAAAAGTCTCTGAAAAAGCCTTAAGACAGACAGACTAACCTCCTTCCTGTCAGTTGTGGACGACACAGACAGGCCGACATCTGATATATGATAAAGCACAGATCTGCCAACAGTGCATGCCAACACAGCACACTGGGTGATTAAGATCACATCATGCTGAAAACCAACACAAATGTAAGTGGTCTGGACTTGGATATCACAAAAACAACCCTTGTTTTTCAGCAGAGCAGCCTCGCTGTCACTCTGTAAAGAACACTTCCTGTAGCAGTGGATCCTCAGACAGGCCTCCTGGTACATAGAGGGAAGAGATATGTCACTGTCAGACTAACCCTGCCTTTTGTTTCCCATCTCTTCCCCCTGCTGAGCGTTTGTTTACTTTCACCATGTGTGCAGCGGGCTCTCAGGAAGCTATGAGTTACAGAGGGTCAGTGTCATTACGCCGCGTTACATCACTGCTTGTAATCCGCGCTACGGCTGCTCGCTTCCATCGTCCTCCGCTGCCGCCCACTTCTCTCAGCTCTGTCCTAGGTATCCATTTACAGCTTAAAACACTGGCACAGATGCCACTTTCTAACTCAACAGGAAAATGTTTCTTACAGTGAAAAATCAACACATTCTCAACATGCAGCGAGCAAAAGAACTTGAGGTTAGAACAGATGCAATAGGCAGTAAGTACACGAAGCTTTGAAACAGCCCTTTTAAACTGATCTATTAAATTCTGTAAACCACCCTGCATATAAAAAGGTTAAAGACATTTAGTTTTATTGACTAATTGTCTCAAAAGCTTTAATTCCAATTGACCCTCACTGGATTTAAATTGGCTCATTTTTCTCTTGTGTTTTTCTAGTGAAGGAGTGTGGTGGATAATTGTCTTAAATGTCATTTCTGTGGATCCCAGCAAGAGTAGAAGCCACCATGGTGATAATAGCTAATGGGAAACCAAAGGAAGAAATAGAAACAAATTATTTTGAGGGCTTAAACCAAAGTGATGTCCTGAAATGTCTTGTTTTGTCCACAATACCCAAATATAAACCAGAAACCAGAAAATATTCACATTTGAGAAGCTGGAAGCTGGATGATTGGACATTTTTTTTCCTTAAAAATTACTTCAAACAATTAATCATTAATCAAAATAGATTAAGTCAGTAGTTGGCAACTAATTTATTAATCAACTAACCATTGCAGCTCTAAATAATTTGGAAAATAGACAAATCCTTATAAGATTAAGAGTCTACAGCCATGCTAGCAGCTCTGTGAGGTGAGCTAAATGCTAACGTCAGTATGCCAACATGTGTACAGTGACTATCTTAACATGCTGGTGTTTATGGGTGCATGTTCATCATCTTAATTTAGCTTGTTAGCATCTGTTCCAAATTTCTGACCGACATTGCCATCCCTTGCCACAATGCTAGCACGGTGAGGTGTGGAAGACCTTGACTGGCCTTTGCAGAGACCTGACCTCAACCCCATTGAACGCCATCAGTCACTAATGGTTTAATGAACGAATGGGAGAAAATCCCTGCAGCCAATTTCCAAAATCTTGTGGAAAGCCTTCCCAGAAGAGTAGAGGCTAATATAGGTTAGGGATAATGCCTGACGAGTTGTCCATTATCAGGAATTAATGGACGACAGGGAGGCGGTGTAGTTTTCAAAGTTTGAGGCCATTTGTTTTAGTGCAAGGAAGTCTCTCAATGTATTAACTGCCCATTTTGTTGTTTTGTGTGTATGTGTTGATCTCATCTTTTTCATCTTCTATTTGATTTAATTCTCCCAGTGTTAACTCCTTGTGCTGTTTTTCCCCGTTTTCTTTTCAATTTCTCTTTCTTCAGCTGCATCCCGATAATCAGAGTTGTCTTGTTCTCCAAATAGGTTAAAAGAAATGTTGAAGTCACCCATTCTTGTAATTAGATGTTAGCTAGCTTGTTAACATGTTGCAAAAAAATTGTAAACTGAGGCTTTGACTGCATCCCTTTTGCTATGGTTACTCATTTTAGCCAGCACATTCATTTAGAACAGTGAACTGAGAGTTTCACTACTTAGTAGGTGTCCATTATCAGGAGTTAATCGACACCCTGCAGCCAGTCAGAATCGAGTATTCACCCAGACAATGGTAAAACAGCACATTAATGCCCATGGTTTTGGGATGAAGTGTCCTGTTGTCCAAATACATTTGGCCATATAGTGTAATAGGATGCTTAAACACTCTTTTGTTCCTGTCTCCTCTCCTTTATACTCACCATATCAGGTTTTAACTGCATAGCAAACCTTAGTCTGATGTCTCAGTCATTGAGGTCACAGGAAGTGATACTGCGAATAGGACTGGGCCAAGAGTGAAACCAGCACCCAGCGCCAAGTTTGCCGCCCCCACTGATTTAAAAATGTCTGCGTGTTGTGTTATACGCAGCCAATGCACTAGACCTCCTGCTCATTGGCAAACAGGAAGTGATGCCTTAAAGAGGAAGTCCGCATTTCCAGTTACATCACTGTTTATGATCTGTTTTGTTTTTTTTATTCCCTTGCCCAGATATCTTGTTTTCTAGACACATTTCTGATTATCCTATTAGCTGGGTTTTGTTATCCAGATCCACCCACCACCCTACAGTACATGAATATCTACTGTTTAATTTCCAGGTTGAAGTATTTGGCAAGCTGATTATGTTGCTTTTTGCTTGGAAATTAGTATGATGAGCTATACCTAAGAGGAAATAAGCAGCTAGACAGACGCAATAGCAGCAATTTAGTCATATAGTGTGTATATATAAGTCTCAATGCCACAAAGGTTAAACCGTTCCCCCTCAGGCTGCAGCCACATGGACACATAAACACAAAAAAATACAACACAGATTTTTATCCCTCCAGCAACTGCTTTGTTGCGTGGTCGGGCGGTTGCTGTGCTACAAGTGACGCCTACACCAGCAAAAAAGCTACTTTTTTCAACGCCTGCTTCCACTTTTGATGCTGCTTATCTGTATCATCAACACTGCTCTGGCTTGTAACTGCATCTATGCAAATACAACATGCTGCTCTTTTAGGGTGGGGTCACGATGTTTCATCGGGGTAGCGAGGACGTAAAAAGGTGGGACTTGAGTGCGGTTATGTTAAAAACTGGAGTGATTTTGTCGATTTGATGGATAGAGGGAGAAAACAGAGGGGTGTTGCCTGTTTTAACACAGCTGTGGAAGCGTTTCATAAGCCCAATCTGTCCGACTGGCAGCGTTTCAGAGTGGCTAGAATAGTGGATGTAATGACACACACACATACAGTACACCTAAGCCTACACAGACGAGCAGAGGCACACAAACAGCAACAGTGCAGATGGACGAACACATGCACGAACACGTGGATGTGCACACGTACTAACGCTCACTTTCTCTCTGTTTTGCATGCGCACACGCACACACACGTGTACACACTTTGATTCAGGCCATACCCCTTCGTCCATGTGCATAATCTACTCTGCCGCTCGACTCCAAATGAAACGCCTCAGTGGGTCTGATTGGATTTGATAAGACTTGATTCGATTGGAGCAGGAGGGAAGGGAGGTGAATACAGGGCTGCATTGTGTTTGTGTGTGTGTATTTGTGTGTGTGTGTGTCTTTCAGGTGTTATGGGATATTCTGTCAAAGGTCACCTCAAAGCGTTGACTCTGATTCTGTGTGCCTGTCTCTCCCTCTCACATCAGTTCTAATCATCAAATTGACCGTGAAAAGGTCCCTTCCTGTTTTTCACCCTCGTCTTCCAGCGTGTACATTAGTGTAAATGTGTGTTTGATCTCATCAAACTCTCTGCCGCCTCCACAGCGCCATCACACAGTTTGATCAGAGTTGGAGCGGAGTAGAAAACATCATAAGACTCCATGTACTGTCGTCATCTGTTCAGCAACACCTCTCGAGTCCCTCTCAGTGCTCCCAGGCTGATGGATTTCACATTGTATTGTCATCGACATCTACAAAGGTCCTCATACTCTACGCACTCAGATCCACAAGTCACAATTATTTGTACCATTTACTGTAGGTCGATTTCCATTTACAGCATCTTCCAGGCAGCCATTGGTTTCCAATAATTTAACCGTGAAAAGTAAATGAATCTGCGGACATTTGAAACTCGCCTGAGATACAAATAATCCATCACAATAAACAAGTAGCATCCTTATTGTACTCAAGTGCTTGTGGAAAAAAAAATCTAATTTCTGAGATTCAAAGAGTTTGTTCACAAAAATGATTTTAAAAAGTAGGTATTTTGTAATTTACTTCTAGTGGTATCAGTACAATGAAGGTGAAAGAAATGACCTTACTTTCAAGACTATTTTTTCTGTAGAAAGTAGTTCCATTGTGCAATTGTGCAGCAGACTGGCATTCAGAAGTATCACATCAAAAAAGTAAGAGAAATAACATGAAAACTTCATAAAAGCAACATCATAAGAACTTGCTGTGAATCCAATTTTTTTTTGAGAAATTTGGTGTTTGGCAAACCAACACAGATGTCACAGATTTTGCATTTTCCTACAAGCACTTAAAGGAATAGTTTGACAGATTTGGAAAATGGGCTCATTAACTTTCTTGCCAAATGTTAGATGATATGATTGATGCCACTCTTGTGTCTGTCTGTACAATATCAAGCTACAGCCAGGAGATGTTAGCGTAGCTTAGCATAAAGACTGGAAACAGTGGGAACAGCCAGCCTGGGTCTGGATCATTTTTTTACAATTCGGTTTTTGTAAAGATTAAAACATTAAACAATCAAGATAAAACTTGCTAATTAGTGAACTTTAGAGGTGTTGGTAGGCAGACACTTTTACCTTTGGACAGAGCGCAGCTAGCTGTTTCCACCTGTTTCTAGCCTTTAATTGCTCAAGTCATTAGTGCACAGACATGTAAAAGTGTCAAAGTTAATAAGGGCATTACCTAAGATGTCAAACTATTTCTTTAGAGATAAGATTTCAGTCCTTGCTAGCTTTGCAAAATGTCGATTCATTATTAGAAATACCTAAAAAACAATACCTTAACCTGACATATACATTAAAAATCATTAAAAGAACAATTAACTAGATAATAAACATGGTGTGTGTGTGTGTGTGTGTGTGTGTGTGTGTGTGTGTGTGTGTGTGTGTGTGTTTTTATGTATGTGTGACACACAGTTAACTTTTTGGCCAGTTTTTTATTTTGTCATGCGACAGACGAGGACTCAGCCTGTGGCGCCCCGGGAGAAGCTGGCAGTGCCCGTCGGGGGGTCTGGTGTGTTTGCGCTTCTTCATCTGCTCTTTGGATGATGATCTTTGTGTGTGTGTGTGTGTGTGATGAAGAAGCTTGTGGCGTGGGTGGAAAGTACGAGTCTCTAACAGTTGCTCTGATGAGCCACGAGTGTCCTGATGAGACACTTTGTGTTGCTGATGTGATTCAGAGCCGCGTTTTTTTTTTGTTGTTTTTTTTTATGCCGCCTGAATTAGATATGAACATGAAGACCAAATATTCTCATGTGCTTCATAAATGACTGTTTGAACATGTTTCAAAAGAGATTTTTGGTGACTTTTTGGTTTGCTTTTAAAGCTAAAGTCTTTCGTCTGTGCTTTTCCTGCTTTTTGCTTTTTTTTCATCTGTCTCAACTATGAGCATCCATCCATGTCATCCGGAAATGTCTTGGAAAGGAGGTTCGCTTCCTGAACTCATCAGTTAAATCCCAAAACGTGCTTTCGCCTGCCTTAATGTTATTACCTCCATCACCTCCTCTGCTTTATGTGTGTGCTCCGGATTGTGTGTGTGTGTGTATGTTCATATACTGTATGTGTGGTTGAAAAAGCCTCAGGAATCAGGTTAACCTCTTTGCCACAGAGATGAAAAATTCACAAAGTACATGCGCGCACACAAACACACACATGTACCCTCTCTTGCGCTTCGACTCAAACTAATAAAATGCGATGCAGGTGTCAAACTTGTTATGCGTATGTTGTTTATGTAACCCTCTGGGGACCTGTGTACCCAGCTATCGCTGGAGGTATTGCAGCTTGCATTAATGCATTGTACCGTTACACAAAGGCACGACTAGAAGCTTTTATGTAATACCTTTTCACAGAGTTTTTGAAGAAACTAAACCTGAGGTCGGCAACAAGCAGCCCACAAGCAACATCTGCCCTTGTCGTGTTTTTTATTCCACTCTGGTCCTGAATCTGTTTCTTTCTCTTGCAACGCTTAGTGTTAAACATTTTAGGAAGATCTTCTCATTGATGAGTCGATACTTAAAAACAGCCTCCTCCTTTTTAAATGACGTCTCTGCTTTGTGAGTGAAATGGGCTTTAAAGGCTGAAATCATTAAAGACCTGTTTAGGCCTTTTCATTAAAACAGAGTGTTTCTCTTTGTGTATATTTGCAATAATGAACACTCATATATATCAACTTCCATTAAACAACCCCCGTAGCTTCATTATATATGCAACCTAATTAGTATTACAGTCTTTTGGCAATAATGTTCTGTTGAAGAACAGCAGTGAGTTATGTAACAGTTATGTTGTATGTTTCCAGGTTTATCAGAGCTGAAACAAATCAGTGATCCAGGTTGAATATGTTTGCAGAGGTTAAAGTCAGCATTACTAATTGTATGTACTTTTTAAAATCATTCATCTAAAGTTTTAAGGCAACACTCATCAATTTAGAAATGTAAAAACTATGCACTCGTCTGGCTCTGTATGCAGATATTGGCTATAATAGTTTTAACACCACAAGAAAAAGACACCAGTAAAGGATTGTTTATTAAAGTTGTAAGTAAATTAAATGATCTGATTATATAAAGTTAAAAAAGTTGTGTATATTTTAAAATTAAGGTGACTGGCACTTTCCTTGTTACTCCTTCAACCCCAATAGATGATGTTAAAGCTGCTATGTGTAGAATTTTTTGTTGTCTTATTTGATTCTACCACTAGGGGGTGCTCAAGTCTGGGATTTTCAAATTCAACACACAGTGGTTTTAATTTACCCAAGAAACAAACATAAAAAGTTAACTTACACCATCTACATGTCACAAGTTTTTTATTCATTAGCAAATGCTAAAGATGATATTTGTGTGTGATTTAGAGCTGCAGCGATTAGTTGATGAATCGATTAGTCAATCGAGAGAAAAATAATCAATAAACAAATTGTTGTTTTAGTCATTTATTAAGCAAACATCAGCTGATTGCAGCTTCTCAGATATGATGATTTGAAGCTTTTCCGTATCGTACGTGATCGTCAGCTGAATTTCCTTGGATTGTTGATCAGACCAAACAAGACATTTTAAGATGTCACCTTGGACTGTCTGTAATTATAACCAGCATTTATTACAATTTTTCTACATTTTACTGACAAAATTAGCATCAATTAATCAAGAAAACAGCTGATTAACTGATAATGAAAATAACCGTTAGTTGCAGTTCTAGTGTGACTATATTGCCCATGATAGCTGGTTAGCTGACCAATTGCTTACCTGTTATTAGCTAGATAAGACAGCATTATATATGATATAATGCCGGATGTATGAATGAACTTTTCCAGTTTATTGTTCGCAGCTGTTTCCTTGCAGCTGACCTCCAATATTGCACTGAAGGTTGCATTAGGTATGGTGAAAGCCTCTTTCTGTCTATTTAATGCAATTCAATATTTGAGTAGACTGACTCACTGTACTATATGTGCACTCCATTATTGCCAAAATCCTCTTAGTCATCGCAACGCTGCACTGTTGCACGTATCGCACATAGTCTCTAGGTGGTGTTTCACATTGGAGTTTGGACAGATGGGGAGATATCGAGCAGGAAAGTCAATTTCACTTCAGCACTAACAGGAAAGGCAAAGCACGATGTGGTTCAGTGTGAAAGAAAGCATTGACCAGAATGAGAAAATGAGACGGAAACAATAAATAACCTCGTCATGTTCCCTTAAAAGACCTCACACATTAGGAGGACAACAAGATGTGTAATTGAGCAAATGGATGTTTATTGGTTATATTATATTGGCACCAATAGATTCAAAGCGATTTTAGTGATGAGAGTTACATTTCAACCATACTGATAATAACCATAAAGAGACAGAGCTGTGAGCTTTATTGGTTGCCAAGGCAGGTCGTTTGGTAACCAGGAGCTAATTAGCAATCTTTCATGATGATATACTACTATTACTACTTCTATGATGTAATGATTCCTAGTCTGTTCACATGTGTTGGTAATGATATGGTGAGAAAGCAGCAATATCCTTGACGTTCTTCACTGTAATTGTGGGTACTTAAATGGCTGCGTAACTGCTCTTTATGTAACATTACTATCCACCACATATCACATAATGATGAGTTATTTTCAGGAAATTAATCCCAACTATCGTATGGATTGCCATGAAATTTGATACGGACATTCATGGTGCCCAGATGATGAATCCTAATGATCCTGATCCCCTGAGTTTTCTAGCACCACCAGCACAAGGTCAAAGTTTTCATTTATCTAATGAAATATTTCAACATCTACTTCATGGATTGGTACATAATTTGGGACAGACATTCTCAGAATCCCAACATGTGGTTGATATTCGTGATATTAAGTGAAATGTTTCTAAAATCTACTGGATGGATTGTCATGAAATTTGCGATAGACATCCTTTTCCCCCCTCAGGATGAATTGTAATAAATTTGGTGACCCTTTCCATATAGCATCATCATCTTCTCCTAATTTTAATTTGTTTGGTTTATGACCAAAATACCCACAAACTCAGCTTTACTGCGATTCGTTTGAGCAGGTCTGAACACAGCAGTCGTACTTGGGTGCAGACCAATACAACTGTACTGAGACCCTTGAGAGGATGTGGTCTTGGTTCCAACCCAAACAAACTCTGGAGTGGTTCTTTTGTGGTGGGAACGTGATCCGTGATGCGGGTGAGTGAAGTCAACAGTGGCTATCAAATAGCCAGAGAATTACCTGAGGTCTGACCATTGAGTAGCGCAAAGAAGAACGTTGTATTTGGCCAGAGGACCCTCTTCAGGACCTTCTTCCTGTGTTTATGTTCTTGCCCCCACATTCTCATGAGGCTTTTGGTTTGCTTGAATTTTTCTCTGTGTGGAAAAAAAAACAAACCAAAAGGGGAAAACACGCCAAGTTTACCAACTCATCTTCTGATTCAGACCAGAGCAAACAAATTGTAGGTTTGAAAACACCCTTAGTCTCATTCAGCAAATTGAGGAGCAACTCTTGCCATTGCATTCATGCTATTTACCAGATAGCATATAAAACATGGCCATAAATATCCCCATAGTCCTACTTTGCCAACGGTAACACTCATTTCTCCTCCATATCAATAATGTGGAGGAGAAATAGCAGTGCGGCACACGGAGTCCTACTGTCGTGTTATTATAGAAATCCATAGAGCCATAATGTGAAGAGGCGATGAAAGCAGGCATCCCCATGATGCAGGGTGATGGACTGAGTTTAATTTTGTCTGAATTGCACCCGTCTTCCTCCCTGGTAACCAGTGCGCTTAATACACTAATGGAAATATAGAAAGTACTGAGTGATAGAAGAGGGGGAGGAAGCAGACAAGCAGGCAGAGTAATCTGAAATTTTGAGTCACGCCTGGAGTCTGAAACATAGACTGAACAACTTGTTTAATCTCTAATGGACTGTTTGGAGACTTTGGCCCATTTATATGTGTGTGTGTGTGTGTTAGAAGGGGGTCAGTGGCTCCAATATAGACAGCCATTCCCCACAGTCCCTGACCATTTGACTCCATGTCCCCTATTAGTGAAAGAGAAGGGGAAGCTGCTATTAAAGATCATCTCTCCTCCATGTGTGCGTTGTCTCTTCTCCCCCCCCGGCTCAGATGATGGCTGTAACTGACGATGACTCAGACTACGACCTGCCCCTCCTTCCTCCTCTCCTTCCTCCCCTTTTTTTTCCACCTCTTCCTCTCTTTTCTCTCACGTCCTTCCTCTCCCCCCTTTCCTCTCCCTCCTCCCCTTGGTTTCTGAGATATAGATCGGCAATCGCTCTCGTGTTTCTAGTGGCAGTTGTAGATTAACGGTCAGGGTTGTATCTTTTCTAAAATGCTGACAATTCAACATCAAGAGTAATTTTAAATTTCTTAGTTCAACATATTTTATATGATATTGCAAGACCCCTTTCATTGAGATGTTTTTATTAACCGGTCCTCTTCTTTTTTGAGAAACAAAAACATCCAGCAATTAAGTATTTAACTTGTCTCTTTACGACCATAAAATGGTCCATCAAATGAATCACTTTCCTTATTTCAGACCTGCAGACCAGAGGAGATAAAAGCTAGAATGAAAAATAGACAATATGAGCAGCAAAGTGTTAATATTGATATTTAAAAGCTCATATTGGCTGAAGCTGTACGTTTATATTCAAATATATTTCTCAGTCATGTTAGCAGGTGTGTCGACTGTGCGGAAGTGTCATATCCTTTTAGATAAGAGGGTTGTTACAGCAGATAAAAGGCAGAATGCGAGTAACACTGTCTGAAAATGTAAGATATCCCTCAGCTTGTGACTTTCCTGCAGAAAATGAGACGAACAAAGAGGCATAGAATTGTTATTACGTAACCCAAGGTCCCAGATGTGTGTTTTTGTGTCTGTCTTTGAGTGTGTGTTTATGAGTAGACAATCAAACCACAAAAAAATCACATGAATATAAAACGAAAAGAAAAAAAAAAACAAGAACAAAAGAGTAAAGTCGAGGTCACACATATGGTGGATCGACTGTATATTTTCAGCAGTATTTGGGAAAATTTCTACCAAGGAATTGAATATTTAGGAAGAAGAATTAAATAGTTGATTATTTTTTTAGATAAATGGATTAAAGGCAGTTCAAGATCACAACTCTAGACCAGTGCTTCTTGGACATATTTAATGGATATTTCACATTATATTCAATGTATAACAATAACAGACCAGAACACTTAATAAGTGTCCAATGAAACTGAATCATGAACTCAATACCTGCAAGGATTGCAAATGATTTCTTTTGAATATTGCAAAGCAAATTTTGCATATTTTTACAAACTTTTTATACAATTCTATGCCTGTATTACTTTTTTTAGCTATCATAAATACCTAATAGGCTTCTTTTTGACAAATTAAGTGTTCTCCTCTCCTTGATGCTCGGCCATTGTTCCATTAGCTCTTTGGTTGTTTTAACTGAGTACTTTTGTAATGCAGCGCTGGCTATTTAGCTAGCTATACCATGCCCTCATTCTCACAAGATTTTTTTAAGTTTATGTCTTTTTTTTGTCTCATTTTTCTAAATAAATAACAATATAAACTCCCCTTAAAATCAAGAGGGCCTCGCGACCCTCCGTGAAGCTTCGGCGATCCCTAGTGGGATTGGGACCCTCAGTTTGGAAACCAGTGCTCTAGACTATGGTTTTGATCTCAAAAAGGCCACTTTTATCATAGAAATGTAAAGCAAACTTAACACAGCAAAGTTTGGTTTCTTAAAACATCAAGGTAATGTGTAGTTGCGGGTAAATTGGAGTCCAAAAAAATTTGCCCTAGAGGCTGTTGTGAATTTCTGTATCTCAGAGATACTAAGTTACATAAGAAGGTTTCTCTACATGTAAAAAACGTATTTTATCCACCTGAAAAACTTGCCAGAAATGATGCTTTTTAAATGTGTTGTTCCTGTCTTAATATCCAGTTTCATGTAAACCAAAGCTCAGTTGCATGTTTTCACTCAGCCGTAGAGAAGAAGCCACTTTTTTTAGAAATTGCACTGACATCAGTGAAACAGCTGAAAGACGAACCCGAATAACAACACTGTAATTAAAACAAGTCACTAATTACAGATCGGAAAAATTGAAAAACTAACACTGTGTCGTGCAGATCTTCTTGTGTGAGGACCTCAGACTAGCTGAGGAAGTAAACCAGCTCTGGTGCAGAAGTGCAAAGAGGAAGCTTTTTGGCTCTGATTGTCTTAATGGGGCGAAATAACATTATTACTTCTCAGCGACAAATCCTCTCACAGATCGTGACTCTTGTGCTCAGAAACTCCTCTCACTCCTCCACCGCTGCTGCAACCACCTTTACTTTCTGCTCTTGTCAGACACCGGAGCTGCATGATTACAGCTCTTCATGAAGTGTACTTTTACAGAAGGGTGTGTGTCAATGTGTGATGTCAGTGTGTGCTGAGGCCACTTTTTGTTATGTTTTTTTAATGGTGAATGTAATGTAGCAGCTTCTAAGTGTTCATGTACGTGTTGAGCATGGCCGTGTTTCATGAAAACATGTACAGTAGATATGGAGAGAGTGTCTGTTTTTCTGTAAATGCAAGCATTCATGTGGGTTGATGCAGGCGTGGGTGCTGTGGCTTGCTTATCCGTGTGTGTGCGTCTGCAGCTGTGGCTCTTGTCCACTGTGTGAGGCGAGGTTATGGCATCCTGTTCCTTTTCCTCGCTGCCTCTCCATCTGGAGCGGAGCCAGCCTCAGTAAACTGTGCATTACAGTGGGATACAGCCCCATTATCACTGTGGAGAATGCCGGCATCCGGACCAAGGCCTGCTGTGTAACTGTGTGTGTGTGTGTGTGTGTGTGTGTGTGTGTGTGTGTGTGTGTGTGTGTGTGTGTTTACATGGTTGTGTGTAAGTTTGTTCAATGTTTCTTCATTTAAAAAAAATGTATTTTTGCTCAAATTCCCCAAATTTCTCAGTGGTTTATGTGCCTATTTTTTGTTTGTGGGAATGATTGCTTATGTCAGCAGTGTGTATGTGTTTGTGTGTGTGTGTTTATACTCTTGTATTTCTGTGTTTGTAAGGATCAAATATCCGGACATGCATGAACAGACTGCAGAATTCCTCCAAAGTGAGAACATTTGTGAGTTCTCTGTTTTCAAGGACTTGGGTTTGATGTTAAAGTTTTAAAGTTATGCTTCATCCAGAGTTTACATTTAGAGTTTTAAATACTTATTGACCTGAAGGTGGCAATAATAAGTTTGTAGTTTCCTCATTGACAGAAGAGAGAAGCTGTGATCAATGGTGACTAGAGCTGTAACGATTAGTTAGTTATTGATTTGTCAGTCGACAGAAAATGAATTTGAGGCAACTTTGAGAAACATAATCGTTTGAGTCAAAATAAAAAAATCCAAACAATCTTTGGTTCCAGCTTCACATATCGAAAATATTTTTTCAGACTATTGGTTGGACATAAGAAGAAAATTGAAAAAATGCGCAAATTCTCTTGTTCCAACTTCTCAAATGTGAATATTTTCTGGATTCTTTAGTCCTCTGCAATAATAAAATGAATATTTTTGAGTTGTGGACTGTTGGTTGGGACAAAAGAAGACATTTGAGGATGCAACTCAACATTTTTCACCATTTTCTGACATTTTATAGACCAAACAACTAATTAATTAATCGAGAAAATAGTCAACAGAAGAATCAATAATGAAAATAACTTCTGGTCCCACATTGAAGTAGTATATTTAGCCATATTTTGGTGAAATTTTGACTGTTTTGAACACTTCAAACGTGTTGATGGACACTAAAGTGGTTGAGAAGTTTATATAAATCTTAATAAAAGCTTTTCACAATTGGACTTCATCATACCCGACTGAGTTCAGCCTGACCACAGCTACAGGTGGTGCCCAAATACAGATTTTGGGTTGAGTATGACTTTAATCTCAAGGTGCTGGGGTCAATGAAAACTCCTCATAAGAATAGTAAACGTGTGCGTGTGTTTGGGCCCATATCTTCATCCCCTTCGTGCAGCTGTTTTGCATCTCCACCCTGAAGCAGCAGCTGCAGTAAAGGCAGTGACAGGCAGGCCGAGCGAACCTCGAGTGACGGTCTAACACTCCTGCATGTGCTTCACGCTCATAAATACCACAGGCCAACAATAGCGGTGAGAAAAACGTTGTCGAAGGCACAATGTTCACACGTTGATAACAGCTTGGAAAAAGGTGAGAATCTGGGTTTGTGCAGGTGTCGGTCAAATACAGACGCGGTACTGGAAAACATACAAATACACCCACACAATGCCACAATATGCAGCGGATGAAGTGAGGGATGTTAGCTGGAGAATGTCCTTCTCGTGTCTTACATGGAAGATGTGCTATTTTTATGTGTCCGCAAGCAGAGAAAACTACAGGTTGTTGACATGACATGCAAACAAGTAAGCAAGAAATTTCTTTCTTCCCTTTTGTCCAAATGCTCCAGCAGCATTTTTCCATCTAGCCATTTCTCCATCTGGGACCAGGCAGGAGCCAAACAGGAACTGATTTTTTTTTTTTTTCTTCTTCTTCTTTTTTTTTTTCAGTCACCCGCTTGAAGTTATTTATGCAAAGGTGCTGTGTGCAAAGTGAGTGGGAAATGCACCCTGCACCATCAAAGTCAGAGTGGGCCTTTTATTATCATTACTTTGCATGTCTGCGTAAGAGATTTTGACCCAGTGTGTGCGTGTGTGTGTGTGTCACTTGGCCCCTGTGCTTGTTTCGCTGCCTTTGTTTGCATATTGCCAAAAGAGAAAGAGAGATGGAGTATACTGTACGTGCGGTGGAGGTGTTGGTGTTGTTTTCAGGGTAGAAAAGCCACGCCATGGTCTTCAGTTAAAATGTTTCCTACTGCTGTAAAAACCTTTCAACGTGGGAATAATAAAGTAAGTTGAAGGAGAGTAGTTATATGCACCTCACGTAGGTGCAAAGCTGTTAGAAAGCGATATCAATGAAAGAAGGTGACACCCACACACTTACTCCAAGCCACAAAATTTAATGAAGACAATGTTTCAATCCCGCTCGGATCCTCGTCAAGTCAAAGGAAGACCGATAATAAAGTGAGGTCATGCAGGATTCAGTCTTTAACCCATATTTTGCTTAAATATGTCAAAGTTATTTTCTCAGTAGATGTAGATGGATGTTCCTGCTTCTCGAGGATTCAAGACACGCAGCCCTCAAAGCTAAATTTATCTTGACAGGACAGTTGACATTATACTGTCACATAATTGACAAAGTGATGAATTTAAAGGAAAGGTCACGGCTCCCGGCTAAGAAATAGTCAAAAACACATAAAAACCCCTGTAAAATCATACTGTATGTCATTTTTACACTTTGCACAGATTAAACAAACAAGATATAACGTGTTGACATTTGCACAGAGCCAAGCTCGCTGTTTTTCCCCCCGTCTCCGGTTTTTATGCTAAGCTAAGTTAGCTAGCTGCTAGCTTTAGCCTTATATTTACCTGACAAACATTAAGGGTCTTTTAATCTAACTGTCGGCAAGAAAGCAAATAAGCATCGTTCCCAACGTGTTGAACTATAACTTTAAGAGAAAAAAAAAGAGATAAAATGTAACTGTGAAGTTTTAAATTATCATTGAATGTTTGGGATTAACAGTAGAAAATCTGCTTTATTTGTGATTAGTGAGGTTTAGGGATTTTAATTCCCTGGGTGAAGTCTCCCAGGTAGTACATCAGCTCACATAAGCCCATTGAAAAGTCAGATTGTTCAGGTTATAGATGTCAAAGATCCAGATTAGGGTTAGGGATGATATACCAATACCCAGTCTGATACCTGAAGTCAGGGTATTTGCTGGTATCGAGTGCCAGTATCATAGAAGTTCTCTCTTTTCCCCAAATTTAAAATAGTATACTTCACACTGTGTGGAAATCACTGAGATGATTTTTATTTATTAGTTACCATAAAGCCAGCTGTGCCACAAAAATGAGTCAGCAGCCCATGTGACTTAATGGCTATAACTGAGAGCGGATGCACTGGATGTTACATAGATAAAGGAAGTGTATTTAATGAGGATAGTCATATCAAACTGATAATCAATCTGCCTAATGAGCTTAGTTTCATCCCCAATACCAATCAGTTGGAGATCCCAGTGATTGAGGGCAGTTTTCATGACAGTTAACATGAGTCACGCATGGAAAAAAATGGCTCAAAGTTGCCTTGAATTGAAAATGTTAAGGTCCAGTCAAAAAGAGGTTAAAGGCAAAGATAACAAGATCAAGAGGGCAGAAAATCGGGTTCACATACGACAGACTGTAAGATGTTGGAAGTCTCAGGTGGGGAGAAGAAGCGGGGAGAAAAATAGAACGTGTGAGGTTATGTGAGCTGCGGAAAAAGAGAAATGTGACGATAGAGTGAATAAGAGGGGAAGGGTGGAGGTGGTGGAGACGTCACACGGGGGGTGAATGGAGGAAGCAAAGCAATAAGATGAAAGGGGGCTTGGATAGTGAAGAAAAGGTGTTGGAAACTGTGAGGATGTGCGAAGAGAAAATGAGAGGTGTTTTTTTTTTTGTCAGCACTCACTTGGGCTGACGTCACATGAAGTGCTGCATGTGTTTTTCACCTCAAAGAAAGAAGATGAATAAAAAAACACTTCTTTCCTGATCTTATTTCATTTATTAAAAAAGGAAACAGCTAACCTAACTCTGTCTAAAGATAACAGAATGGTGCCTATTAGCACCCCTGAAGCTAACTAACAAACATATTATATCTTGTTTGTTTAATTAGGGCTGGTCAGTATATCAATATTACATCAATATTGTGATATGAGACTGTATATCGTCTTAGATTTTGGATATCATAATATCATGATATGGCATAAGTGTTGACTTTTCCTGGCTTTTAAAGGCTGCATTACAGTAAAGTGATGTAATTTTCTGAACTTACCAGACTGTTCTAGCTGTTCTGTTATTTGCCTTTAACCACTCAGCCATCATTTCAACATTACTGAGGATTATATTTCAAAAATCTCATTGTGTAAATGTTTTGTGAAAGCACCACTAGTCATCCCTACAATATTGTTGCAATATCAATATCGAGGTAAAAGTGACATTTGAGTTTTAAGGATGTTTATGTGGTGGACTATTTCTTAGGTAAGCACAGTAAACTCTCGGCATCCTGTATTCACCTTATTGAGCCTTACTGAGCCAGGCTAGCTGTTTCCCCCTGTACCCAGTCTTAATGCCAGGCTAAGCTAACTAGCTGGCTGTGGCTTCATAGACAGATATATGAGTGTGGTAGCAATCATCTAATCTAACTCTTGTGTATTTCCCAAACTGTCAAACTATTCCTTTAAAGTAATGGAGATGCATCTTTGTACAGAAAAATACTGTGCTGCAAAATAAAACAAGTTACGCAATGTTTTTGTGTCACCCTCTAAAATATATGAATGTGTGTGTTCTAGTTTTCTACAACCAAAAGTACAGAGTATAAAAGTACTGCACCTATTCAAATCCGATAACAGAAAATTAGTCAGTATGTGAAAAGAAGAAGAAAGACCTTTTGTGGACAGAAGATTTTGGAGATAACAGAAATGTAAACTCTGAACCACATATTGAACCTCAAACAGCAGCTGCACAATATTTCCGCCTCCTGGCGCTTGTTTTAGCAGGAAACAGGCCTATTTTCCCTTATACTTACAATGCACAATCATTAGGAAATGTAAAAGAAGTTATTGTACATGATAAACAGTTATAAGTTAGGTATTTGTTCTGTTGCCTTCAGCAGCCTCACTAAGTCTTTTTGACCGGCAGTACAGCAGCAGCCGTACAGTAAACAGGCTCCTTGTAAACTTGTATTTACAACTTCTGAAGTTGTAACTAGGACTCGGCGTGTGTTGACATGTTCCAGCCGGAAGTAAACAAGATGGACAGAGTTGTCGCTGTTGCTGTTGAGCTTTAGCAGCAGTTTAGAGAAGAGCCGCTGCATTAGCGTAATCAAATAAGTAACTTCACCGAAAACCACAGAGAAAAGGAAGAAAGCTGCAGAAGAATCTGCTCTAAAATCCCTTTACAAGTATCAAATACTTTAATACGTGTCACTCGGTGTATTTACTGAGAGATTAAGTGTTGTAATTTACCAGTTTCCTTCACCTTGTCTGCTTCTGCTTCAGTTCGGCTGCTCTGCTGTGGTTAAATTTAGCACCGAAGGAGCCTTTAAAACTTCATAATCGGCTTTTTAGGTGAAAATTAATTTCCCGGCTCTGCCGCCTGTCCACAGAGTATTCGTTTTTCTTCACCTCTTTCTTCTTCAAATGATGAATTTGTTCTGCGAACTTTAACCCCTCGAGGAAATGAGATGCCATTAGAGTGACTGTTCTGCCATCTGGCTCTCATCTTCTCATCAGGAGGCGAGCTGTAAACGTGTCTCAAAGTGTAACTTACAACAGGGTGCACGAGTTAAACATCTCAACACCCGCCTCATCGCTCGCTCCCTCCTCTTCCTCCTCCTCCTCCTCCTCCTCCTCCTCCCTCAGGCCTTCTTTCTCTGCTTGTCTTTTAAACACATGCGCTCACAGCCATGTCATCAGCTGATCATAAGAAACCAGCCAGACTCCTGCCTGATTTTTCCTCGATTGTTGGACAACCGATCAAAACATCTGACAGTGTTTCCCTGCAGGCTGACTGTGTCTGAATGTTTGGCTCTTAATTAGTTTTCCCGCTTGACTACCTGGCCACCTGTCTGTCTGGCTTTCTGCTCGCTCGTTTTTTGAAGCGGGGCGTCGTGTTTAAGGCAAAATTTAAAATCCTGATTATGTTGTTAAATATTGATGGTGGATTGGTGTGAATTTTAAGATGTTTTATTAAAATATCTGGAGCTTTAACAACCCTTCTGGTGGTTTATTATGTTGTAGCCCATTAGCTTCAACTAGAAATATTTAATATTGCTGCTGATCATTTGTAAAACATTCACTTTTTTGGTTTTAGACTGATTTCCTACCTACTATGCTATGAAAATCAACACGGAAAGACATGAAACTTGTGGAAAAATATGAGATGTCACGTTTTTTTTATGTAAACTGGGTTATTTTCCATATTTGCATAGTTGCATTTCCATGAAAACCCATGTTTCCTTGTGTTTCTTATGGGTTTGATTTCCAAAAAACTGGTGAATGTGATGCATTTTTTGTTGAATTTGTGTTGGTTACACGGTGCATCACTTTGTCCCGTCCTGTTAACATTTGTTGCCACATGCATTATTAAGTTAAAGGCCGCGACTAACGATTATTATCATTATCAGTTAATCTGTCGATTATGTTCTCAATTAATCGATTAATTGTTTGGTCCATAAAATGTCACAAAACGATCACAATTTCCCACAGCCCAAGATGACGTCCTCTAATTTCATGTTTAAGTTTGTCATAGAAGAAAATATTCACATTTGAGGAGCTGGAATCAGAGAATTTGAATATTTTCCTCTTAAAAATGACTCAAAACGATTAATCAATTATCAAAAGAGTTACTTTAGTTTGGTGTTGCTGAGGTTTTGTTTGTATCTGAATTTTAGTCCTTTCTTCAGTTGTCCGATGTTGAAATAATACCATCTCGAGCCATTCTGGCCGTTTCTTTCTAACATTCAGCTCAACTGCCCATTTTAGAAAAGACAGCCAGTTGTTAAAAAGCTTTTACTACACTGTAACTTTTCCACAGGTCACAGCGAAACGCATGGATCTGAAATTAGTGCAATTTGGTGAAATGCCGCTCAATTTAGTCTTTCATTCATTGTGGGAACAGGTCAGAAAGGTGCGTCAGTCTTACAGTGTGCTGGTATTCGTGGGGAAAATCCTCTTGAATAAGACTGAAAAGCAGAGAGAGTAGAGATGATCGTGTGTTTAGAGCTGCAACGATTAGTCAACTGACAGGAAATTAATCGGCGACAGTTGTGATAATTGAACGATTGTTTCAGTCAAATTTCAAGCAAAAATGCCTCATTTGGGCTTTTTTTTTTTTAAGTTTGGTTTCAGATGGTTGAATGTTGAAAATGTCATTTGTTTTGGAAGACATTATTCTTTCTCCTGCTTTTTCCAGCTACTGGTTGTTTATTGCGTTTTGCTCACCGACTGGACACACTGTTGCACAAATGCTGGTTTGATGGAGGAGAATCTTCGTTAGAGGAAGACGTGAGGAAGAGCGCTGCGGACTGAAGGAGGCAGAGATGAGGAGAAGAGATATTTTTGACTTCACAGCAAGATGTCTGGAGAGCCTGACGTCAGCTCGTGTTTTGCACCTTTTGTCACATTTTGCCTGGAAGTTTTGCTCAAAAAACGATGTCGCTGTTGCAATCTCGCTCGTGCACAAACAGACCAGAAACACACACACACACACACATTTGCAGCGAAAAAAAAAAAAGAAGAAACTCTTGCATCCTCATTTCGTCTCTACATATACACACACTCATGCACGAACACTCAGCCCCTCCCCTCCTCATCCTCTCTCCTCCCAGAGGCACAAAGATATTTTTATCTTCCATAAAGCCCAAACGCTAATGAAGCACTGACGACACAAATACATTTCCATGAGTTTTCATATCTGGCTCCTACCACCACTGCTGTGACACACCACAGCATTTCTGTCTGCTGTTGTGAACATAAACTGTCACCGTGCATGAGAATCAGCATGATTCAGAGTCGTGTCTGATGCATTTCAATGATTATTTTCACATTTAAAACGGCCATTTAGTCATGTATTCAATCTTAAAATCTCGTTAGGTGAGAGAGGCAGCGAGATGAGATGATTCCGCTTATTTCCAGTCCATTTACTTGTTTCGTGCAGTTTCATGAAACAGTTGACATAAACTGTGTCATGAAATAAGACCCACAGCTCTTCCAAACACAATATGACACTTACGTCATGATAAATAGATGTGTTTGCTTTGGAAATGAGTGAAAGTAACCAACACAAACGCCAGATTTTGTCTTGTTTTTGGAAAACAAAACATAAAAACTGAAGATAAAATCGTGTGACTGACAATCAGGAATAATCTTCCTTTTAGTGCCGTATCATAAAATTCAAATATGCAAACACAATCTCAACGATGTCGGTATCATGTTATCGTTTTCAAGGGTTTTCAGTCTGCATGATGCAACAGATTGTCATCAAGCCTAATGTTTG
Organism: Thunnus thynnus; assembly: GCF_963924715.1. Classification (NCBI taxonomy): domain Eukaryota; kingdom Metazoa; phylum Chordata; class Actinopteri; order Scombriformes; family Scombridae; genus Thunnus; species Thunnus thynnus. The sequence continues at coordinate 18,400,562 of NC_089538.1, forward strand.
GAGGTTTTAACTCGTCAGCGCATGGCTAAACCATTTAGTTTCCATATAAGGCCACAGACTACATCCTGGTAGCACATGATATTATTCCTCTATGCTATCAGATTAGTGCTGAGAGGATGTGATACACCTGCTCTGTGACTATTTATCATTAGGATTTATGTCAGATAATCCTGTGCAAACGTAGAGTATGTAAGATGCAACGCTTCATGGCTGAATGTTGTTGTGCTGGAGCTCTTTCTTGTGGTTTTGCTGTATGTTCATCAGCGTGCTTGTGTTATTTGTGACAGTCAGTTGATGAATGACGAGTGTTTGCTTCACTGCATCTTGTGCGGAATCTGACAAATGCAGATGTGCTGTATCGGACGCAAACTGTGAACACTATGAGATGTGTTCATTATGTACAGTTTCCAGAAGTGAAATGTAATTTACTCAAATAATTATAGTCAGGCACAGTGTTGTACTTACTTATTCCAATTATGTGAGACGTACCACTTATTAGGGCTGAAACAATTAGTCAATTAATCAATTTGTCGAGCCACAGAAAATTAATCATTAATTTACTGCAAATAATTTTATACTTTTTACCTGAGTAAACGTTTGAACGCAGGACTTTCACTTTTAATGGAGTATGGCTCCATTGTGGCTGTAATACTTGTGTTGAAGTGAATACTTTAGAGCTGCAATGATTAGTTGATTAATCATTTAATAGATAGACAGAAAATTAAACGGCAACTGTTTTAATAATCAAATAATTGTTTCAGTCATTTATCAAGCAAAAATACTCAAAATTTGCTGGTTGCAGCTTCTCAAATGTGATGATTTGAAGCTCTTCTGTATCATATGTGATGGATTTCTTTGGATTTTTGACTGTTTGATTGGACAAAAAAAGACGTCACAATGAGCTCTAACATTAAATTATAATATTTTATTTACAGTTTTTGACATTTTATAGAAAGATTGATCAAGAAAGTACTCAGATTAATTGATAATGAATAAGAGTTAGTTTCAGCCGTAAAATACTTTTTTTAATCCATCACTGAGAGCTTCTACTTGGTTAATCAGTGAACAGTGTGGAAAAGTCATCATAACAAAATGGCCTTTCATGATCAAACCTGTAGCACAGAATAGATAATAATCCATTTGCATATTTTGATATGTAGCTGAAGCTGATAGAGGCCGGTGTTACCTGGATAAAGAGCCTGATGGCTATTATGTGAGTCATTATGTTAATGATTTTCAAATGATAATGTCTGTCACGTCCGCAGATCGATAAAAGTTGTTCCATAGAGCCGCAGTGGTTTGTTACCGTTGGTGATCAATACTCACTCGTTCCTTTAGTAGGTGCTGAGCTTCCTGGTCACCGGCTGTATGGGACATTTTGTTCTCAAACCAGTGACAAAATGGACCAAAAAGATGGACGAAAAGATTAATTGTATTGTAATGTATAAGACCGCCATTACACTATTATTATGACCACTTTCATGTCTGGACAGTAACAATAAAGCTACAACCAGCTGCCAGTTAGCTTTGCTTGAATAGTCCGACACAGAACCCCCTAAAACCAGAACTTGTTGTTGTTACTCTGTTGGAATTAAACTAGCAAAATATAATTTGTTAATTAATGAGTTTTAGAGGTGATGATAGGCAGATTTTATTAATTTTTCCCCTAGTTTCCCCTAGTTTCCAGTCTATATGCTAAGCTAAGCTAACCAGCAGCTGGCCATAGCTTCATATTTAACAGACAGACGTAAGAGTGGAATAAATCTTCTCATCTAACTCTCAGCAAAAAAAGCAAATCATGTCCCGAAATGCCACATTATTGATTGATGGAAAAATTTGACTCAACCACTTAATAGCCTTTTTTTGGAGCTTTCAACTGCATCCTGTGGTCCTCTTCATTAGGTGGGGAGAACTCATTAACAACAGAGCAAACTCCATCCACTGAGAAAGATGACAAGATGTGGTCAAAAGCACTGGAAAAAGCTAGTAAATGGACCTTGAGTCCAGTTTGTCAAACTGATGTAGATGTTTCTTTGGTCTCTTGATTGATCAAAGGCAACTTTTTCCCCATTTAATGCTAAAAATCTGTTTTGGTGCATTAGAGTTAATAAGGTAAATAACATATGATTTAGTTCAGGTGCACTCTGTTGAGAAAAATGTCTCTTAATGTCACCTACATCATTGAAAAAAAAGGAAATGACAATACTAAGAGCAACAGCAGCAGCTTAAAACTACATAATGAAACACAAAGAGCTCATAATGACCGTTGACTGTGTCGAATTATCAGGTGCTGAAGGTTACTGACTCGCTTACGGTAAGTTAGATGCATGGAAGCAGGATTTTAATGGATGAGTGAATTAAACCTGACCGTTCTTCAGCATCGTGGCGGTGCATTGCGTGACTGCACGATGTCGTCGTCTCGTTTGGCCTGACTTCTGTCGCTGCTGGGTCACCGAGTCGGAAGGTTTGTCCTGGAATAAACAGGGCATTGCTTTGATTAGAGGAAGTACAAAGGGCTGTGTGTGCATGTGTATGTGTGTGTGTGTGTATGTGTGTGTGTGTGTGTGTGTGTGTGTGTGTGTGTTTTCACATGTATGGACTCAATAACTAACTCCTGGTATTTCTGCTCATGCACTAACCCATTTACCTTCATCTCCTCCCTGTCAGTCTTCTTTATTTTCTCTTCCTTTCATGCGGCCAGTATCTCTTCCTGCATGTCTACACACCACATCTGGTATCTCGTTCTCTCTCTCTCTCTCTCTCTCTCTCTCTCCCTCTGTCTCTCTGGTTTTACTCGTGGCCATCTGGTCTTTTCCTGCAGCCACGATGAAGCGTTTGCCATTTAGAATTTATATTAAGCTGAGGGCAGCTCCAGTGACAGGGGATGGAGTAACTCACTCTCTCCCCTCTCTCTCTTTCTCTCACTCACACCAGAGCTCTCCTCCACATGTGTGCAGCACATGCGGCCGTACGTATTCATACAGCTATTCATGCATACAGCGTGCAGACCGTGAGCGTTTCATACAAGCTGCTGAGGTACTCACGACATCAGCTGCTATACAAAAAAGGCTACAAAAGGAATCAATAGTTCATATTTTTATCATACTGCATCGTAAATGACCAGTGTTCATCAAACTTTTCTCAACAAAATTGAGTCCTGATAACTTACAATATTTATCTGTGATTCATCACAAAGTGAGCAAGTAAGTTCTGTTAAGTTGTGAGCATGAGTTGACTTAAAGGGGAAATATCATGCTTTGTGCGATTTTCTGTTATTTTATACTGTTATGATGTCAGATGTCCATGTTCAACATGGTAAAAGTTCCAAAACTTGAGATGAACATATGTAGAAATGCTCCCTGAAAGTCAAAAGTCAGGGCTTACGCCTGCTCTGAACGCTTCATTTGCAATGTTACCAAAATTTCCTCATCATGATGACATCAGATTGTTCATGCATGCCCACAAGCGGCCATCTTTTCCATAGACTTTGTTGCTAAGGTTGTTCCCGGGGTTGATTTGGGTTCAAACACGTACAGATGTATTTGAGAAGTTTATATTTTGAATAAAGAACAAGAAAAAGAAGTGAAACCCTCCTACTATTGTTTGTTTACGTAGCCTCTGGAGCCAGAGGAAGCTTCCAGAAGCTAACCAATCAGAGCAAAGTGGGCTTATCGGAAGTAGGGCCCTGTTCATATCACTAATGGACAAAGTGTTTAATACGTTGCTCATAGTTTTAGCGTTAAAGCTCTGATAAAACCACAGACTAGCTAGTGAACATTGTGGAGCTTTTAGCATCTAAAAAGCCAGATATGTGCCTCAGGAATTGGTGAAATGGAGCAAAAAGGAGTGTGTATATGGGACTTACATTCGCCAGGTGGTCAGAATCACCACTCAAAATAAATTCTACTGTTGTTCTTAGTGTCTGTTGAATGTGTAAATTAGGCAACTGCTGGCTAACACATTAGCCACGACAACCTTTAGGTGTTAATACAGCTAATTGTGCTGTCCCCAAGCAACCAAAAGTTATCAGTCATTCTCCTTGTTTCTACCTACAGTGAGACCTGAAATACAAACTCTTATGTATATTTAACGTATATACATAACCTTTATGTTATCAGTCCGTTAACGTGTTCCTGTGGATGTTTGAAGCATCTTCCACACACATTTTTGAGAACTTGGTTTGACAAACGAGAACCATTGTCTGCAAAACGTGTCTCCATAAAGCCGAGCCCTGAGGGGGAGAGTTAGAGAGCGAGGAGGAAGAGGGTAGTGAACAAAGCAGAAGGGATTAGCTCCAGTTTTAATTCCGATGGTGAGTCCAGCTGCTGTTTTTTTTTTTTTTTTTCTTCCTTCTCTTCTTCCCTCCATCCTTTTTGCTCTCCCGGTTTCTCTTTCTTTCTCTCTCTCTCTCTTTCTCCTTTTCTGTTTGTCTCTTTCCTTTGGCAACTGCTGTTTTTTCCGCTGCCCTTAAACCCGGGGCCAGGAAGTGTGTCCATGGAGACGGCAGGAAGTAAAGCTTGGCTGGTCAGTCACAGCCAGGTCTCCATGGAACGCAACACACTGTCTGCAGCTCTTTACAATATCTTGTTTTCTCCTTCATCTGAACCCTTAGATGGTCTTCATTGTTGCATTTCAGATCTGTTTTTTGTTTATTTTGTATTATAAATTCCAATATAGTAATAATTTCATCCCATTTTTCTTATTTTGTTATGGATCACAGAGGAAAGACTAGGGGAAGATGCACTCGTGTGTTTCGTTCGCTCACTCAGGTTTTACTGAGTGTCATGATGCTTTATGCGTGCATGAATTTGCTCATATGTTAGCGCACATGTGTATGAGAAAGACAGCATCTGCTTTTACTAATGAATCATTCACCGTCTGTGCAGAGCACCATGTTTTCCTCAACCTTTCCACTTCTGAGCACCAAATCCAAGGCTCTTTTCATTCTTTAACATGCATTCACACTCACATTTTCTCTTTTTTTTTTTTTGCATTCATTCCTGTGTTCACGCAGTTCACTTCGATTTAGTTGCTGAAAATCTCCTGTGGTCCATTCTCTCTCTCTCTCTGTGTCTCTCTCTCTGTCTCTCTCTCTCTCTCTCTCTCTCTCTTTCGTTGACCTTTACCCTCTGGCTTCACGCAAGCTTGTGCCAAAAAATGAGTGGTATCTGTATGCAGGACACATCTACACGGTGCCCACAGTGTATGTGTGTGTGTGTATGTGTTGTGTGGTTTTTTGTTGTTTTTTTTTTTGTTTGTGTGTCACTTGGGAGGATTGATTGTTTCGGCTGCCTACACAAACTCCTCACCAATGTTGTTCCTCTATAGCCGGGAGAGAAAATGAGAGGGAGGAAAATACATACATGTGAACAGATAAATACACACATGTAGTCGTAATGGCATATGTGGTTACATGAAGTAAACAAATACAAATATTATTATGCAAAACTGCATAGTTTAATGAGCTCATAAACTACCGGAAATGAACTTGTATGCAACAATAAATCAGCCTCATTAAAAAGTACATCATGTAAAATTTACAAGTAAATTTGATGATTTCTGTGATGGAAGCTAGAACCTTAAAGGGTCAGTTCACCCAAATTTAGAGAAGAGAGGAATTATCTCAAAACCTTGGCAAATATAACCAAAATGTGGGTAGATACCACTAGAAATAAATGTGGGGTTTCTTTTGGGTGAAATGATCCTTTATACACTTGTAAACTCCCAACTAAATCCACTTCTGTCACAATCCTGCTATACCTTAAGAGCAGGAAAACAAATCCAAAAATGCTCTCCATAGAAAAATCTGTGAAATAGTCCTTGTTGCATACTTTTTTCAAAGAACAAATTAAACAAAAATCTTTCAGTTTTCAACATTAACCCTCCTCAGAGAGCACAAAGCTTCAATCACTTCTCCGTTCAGCATATAATCATGTTTCATTCAGAGTGAAGATGGGATTGTTTGACCGAAGCTGATGGAATGGAAAGATTTATTCTTTGAAGAATGTCCTAGATTCAATTTATTTGCCTTATTGTGTATAAAAATGTTGGCTTTTACACAACACTTTGAAGCATTATTGACTGAGAGGAGAGACCACTTGCATAGTAACAGTAACTGCCAAGGATTTAAAGGACAAGGCTGGCATTATTCTATATTTCTCTTGACAAAAACAATCTCATCTGAAGGTCCTCGTGGAATTGCGTGTTCAAATTCACTTTCAGTTCATTCTTTCGGTAAGAATAGTGTTCTGCCTAATTGAGATTGAAAATTTCTTACTGTCAATGAAAGGCTGTTTACGTGTTAGTCTGTCTCTCAGTACTTTTATGCAGTTCCTTAAATGCAGTCATTCATCTTTATCTGTGGCTAAAGTTGGAGTTTCTTCCTCTTTTTGTTGTCTCTTCTACTTTTAAACAAAAGGTTAACAAACAAAAGTCACTACTCTTGCTGTCACATTCAAAAAAACACATTTCTTTTGTTTATTTTACAACCAAACTGGCAGGTGTGAAATGCATCAGATTTTTTTCTTGAGAAAGCTCTACCTGACAACAACTGTTTAAATTTGCAAAGATAAAAGTTTATTAGAAAGAAACGAGCAAAACTGACATTTATTTATATGAAAATGACACAGATATTGGCTGAAATATCAAGCTTGGTAAAAGCATTCATTAACATGCACAGAAGACAAATCAAAAAAATATGAGAGAAAGGGGCGGTTAAAAAATGAAAGAGAAAACTGATGGATTGTTTAAAAAAAAAAAGATGAAGATATTTGAATTAACAGCACTATTTTTACACACAGCAAATCTTCTTTTCTCCTCAATGAAAAATGGGCCAGTGGCCTATATTCTCCGGCGCTTCACTGCTTCTCCCGCAGATTAGCGCTTCCTCCTTTCCTCCGTTTCTCTCTCTCGCTCTGGGCTTTTGAACTGATAAGTGCTGGCAGTACTCGCTGCCTCATTGGACACAAGGCCGTCTGTAAGGACGAGGACCGAGCCTCCTTCTCTCTGTCCCTCTCTGCGCCGTCATCTATCCCCCTCTCATCCCTCTTTTTTTCCCCCCTCCAATCCCATAATCCCATGCACTGTATCAGTCCCCCCCCCCCCTCTCTTCGCTGTCCAGGCCTGCGGTGTGATCGGGAAGGGAGCGGTGAGGCAACATGACCGACCGGACGAGGGTTAATCCTGTGGTAATGTGCAGGGAATCTCTCCCAAATGCTAAAACAAACAGGGGAGAAAGAGAGAAAACAAACAGATACCGAAATAGGGTGAGGAGGAGAGAGCAAGCGAGCAAATCAGTTGAAAGAGGGGAAAGACAGGAGGGATGGTGTTACACAAAGTGTTTTATTTGGCGAGTGTGCACGGACAGTTCTCCGCAAGAGAGACATCAAAGTAAGATTAACGGTCAGAAATCAATTCTAATGTTTCCTGGCAGCAAGACGCTCCTGTGACGATGACGACTTCAAAGCCTGCCCTGTGTATGCGCCATAAAAGAGCTTGAAAGAGTAGTTATGAAGAATGAAAGTGAAAAGCGGCGTCACTGTGGTGATGATGAAGAGAGAAACCGAGACAAAGAGGGGAGGAAGGAGCGGCGTTACTCGAGAATGATGTGGATGTCAAGAGGGGGCGGATGGCACAACCTTGGAGCATTGCGTTTGACCTTTTCCATGACAGGATTGTATTTTAATTTGCCTGTGAATGCGTGTACCAGATGGCAGTGCTACACGCACTTAGCAGCGAGAAATGACATGCTGTACAAGCGACATAAATGTCATCTTCATTTAAAATCCACATCGCTTGCATTTTGCAAAACGTAACATCTGCTGTTGATGGCCAAAAGTCTCCCAGAGTGCTTCACCATTAGCAGACTGACTTAACTGGGAGCTCATCATGGATATGACACAAACATAGCAGTGCTTAATCCATCCTTATGTTGATGTAGTCCACCTTGGTGCTTTTTTTTTTATTGCACTTGGTTCGTTTATTCAGTAGTGGCGGGATAATCTTTAGACAGAAGGTCTGCAACACCTAGAAACGAAACAGGAACCAAAATAAGCACAAATAGAGAATCTAAACTGAAACGGCTCCCAACCGCCTCAGTAAAAACGAAAAAGGAGGCACAGTTGCATGCTAGCAGCGTGGTGTCATTCTGTAGCCCAGCAGGATGCCGCAGTGTAGCAGCGGTGGATAAGAGCTGAGTTACACGGCGATGTGCAGCGAGGGCTAGTCGGTTCCCGCCGCGACTGGCCGCCGTCTGCGGGGGGCATCTGTTTGTTGTTTTGCTATCGGACAGACACCTGCAGAGAGGCAGCTTGGCTCGCTTCAGAGCTTGTGGCATTGAGCGCTGATCAATGTCTGACTGGTGCTTGGGAGGCGGTCAGATTATGCAGTGGTTTACACATGCTGTGGCATACAGAGTACTGTATGTGATTTGCATTGTTTTGTTGTTACATTTTGTGTATTGACTGCAATAGTTTACCTTAATCCATATAAGAGTGAAAAAATACCACAAGACAATACCCAAAACAGTTCAACAGCACCACAAACTACAGCCTCCAAAATGACCACCTCTCAACAACAGATTAAATAAAAACTGAGCATTATAACCGACATGAAGGTTGAATTTATTGCTTTTGTATTATAGTGAATTATCTACATTATGTGGACCTAATAAACTGGCAAGTGAGTGCATTATTATCTTCTATGTTGATTTATTTGTGAAGCGTTCCCTTTTGCACATCCATCAGACACGGAGCAACATTAGCATGTATTTGTAGTCGTGTTTCAGGCCACCTGATGAATGCAAGTCCCATATTCACTCTGCTTTTAGCTCTGTTTTGGTTTCCACCATCTACTGAGAAACGTATGCCGCTCTTTAGCCGCTACATGCTCCACTATGCTCACCAGCTTGTCGCTGCGTCTGTCTGCCTGCCATTTGGTGCTCGACAGGTACTGTAGAAAGCCTCTTCTCTGAAAGCTGGAAACAACGCCACGAGAGTGGTGAGAGTGAACCAAAACATTAAAGTTGCGTCAAGCTCTGTAGAGCTGAGGAGAAGATGCAGAATCGGGAGCCAATTCTCTGTGCACACTACGAACAACCACTTTCACATACAAGTAGCCATGTGATCAATTGTAGATACAAAAATATTGACTATAGCAGCTTTAAGACAAAAAGATGAAACATATTTAATGGCACATTATGAACAGAAATATCCTTTTTAAAATGTGAAGTTATAGAGGTTATAGTTAAGTTATAGATGATGATATATATGTGCAATGTCTGCTGCATATATGGCAGTATGATTGCTGTGCATGTATTAAAGTAGAGGGGAACACTAGCACTCATGGAAGGTATACTTAAGAATTACAAATTTCAGAAACAGCTGATAGTTTGTACTGTAAACTGTCAGCTTTAACATATTAACAGTCTTTTCTTGGCTGCACAGACTTGATAAATGTAATACATGCATTAAAAGTGTGAATGCTGCTATCTCTGTATGCCTTTGCCATTACTTATTGTCACTAAAACTCTGCTGCATTAGGCAGCAGTCCAATAGTAACAGAAGGATGGGGGACAAATATGTACATAAATTTAAACTCAACTTAGCACCAGTAACAGCTACTGAGTTTCTTTCTAGATTGTTTTAACCAAATTCCTTTGCTTTTAAAGATTTTTTACAGTGGGTTTTATATTGATTTTAGTAGAAATCTGCAAACAAAAACCAAACAAAGCAGAGCATGTGGGATGAAGACAGTCCTTGAAAGAAAAAGGTAATTAGTTACACACTCAGAGATGCAAAATTATATCTGTGGTTGGGTAGGAGAGACTTCTGACCTGAGATTTTGGAGGCGGACATTTGCTTCGACCCGCAACTGTGAGCTCTTCTGCCTCCCACTCTCTGATCCCTCACCTCCTGCTGCTCCTGCAAGACTGCAGATATATTCTCAGAGACTGTATACTGCAGTTGGAGAGTTAGAGATATAGTATAGAGAAAGAGGGAAACACAGTATGAGAGAAGGAGATTTAAGATCACTCAAAAAAAATGAAAAAACATCGTATGTTTTAAAGTAACATTGCCTGAAATATTGAAAGATGACATCAGGTAATTACATAATTTTTTCGCTTGTTTTTTTTTTTTTTGTATTTTTGGAATAAGAGCTATGCTGATTGAGAATAGACATTGCCATACATGGAGAGCCGAGCAGATTTTTGTAAAGTCGAGGTGAGATTCATGAGAGATTTTAAGATGGAGAGTGGGCAGGACTCCTACTCTCTGCCTCTCAGCCCATCTGAGTGAAACAGAAAAATACACTGAGAGAGAGAGAGAGAGAGAGAGAGAAAGAGAGGAGGGAGGTTCTGAAAGGTCAGAGTATATTTAATGAGAGATTTAATGAAGGAGATGGAGACTAACTGCTTGTACTCTCTGCTTGCTGGAGTAAAACATGAAGGAACAGGACAGAAGCAGACAAAGAATGAGGAGAAAGAATTAAGAGTATTTAATGATGCGACGTAAAGCATTTTAACATACTAGAGTAGTTTTGACTCTTCAGTGCAGTGTTGTATTCTCTGTTGTGCGTATCAGGGTTTGAGATTAATTTGCTGGATTGTTTTATAGCACAAAACAAGAAGAGGAAACTCTTCTGTAGCTCAAACATACCCAGAGTTATGCCAGCAAAAGGAAAGGAAGCAACTGGTTTTATGGGAAATTGGCAGTGACTAGTTGTTTATTTAATTAGTAAAATGACAGAAAATTAATCTTAAACAATTTTAATGATCTCTGTTTTGAAACTTCTCCAATGTTTTTCTGTTTTATATCTTTGCTTCTCGAATATCTTTGATTCAATATTTCAATAATAATTATAATTAATTATTTGAAGATGTGCCATTAGACTAAATTGTGATTTTTTTTCAGTGTTTTATGGTATTTTATGGATTACACAATCAATTAATTAATTAAAAATGAATCGATCAGTTGTTGCAACCCTATATTTTACTTTTCTTACAGTAACTAAGGAGTCCTCATCAACTTGTCAAAAATATGTTAATGCTTGCTACACTAGAACCTTGAAACAATATTATTTAGATTTCATCATGTTTTATTAAATGTTTTTAATGTTTTATATGTGCTTTAGTCCACAAACAGTCCACAGCAAAAGCATGAATTAGTCACAGTGTGGCAACGTCATCCCCAACATATATAATATATAATGACAACCGACTGAATAAACTACAGTAAGAAACAACCATCATAGCAAAATGTTATTTTAAAAGTTATTTCTTCTCAAAACATTATTAATTATGTAATTAATGTACTCTGAAAAGAAAAAAGCAGATTATTATTATTTTAATGAAAGTAAGTTATTTTTCATAATGTGTAAAATGAAAATATATACTTTACTTTAATGCAAATTGCAGCTTTTATCCAAAGTACAATCTTTCCAAAAAGCTTTCAAAATGGCTGACAAAGTGCCCCTACCCCCCCAATAGTGTGTGATACTTTAAATTAGGACCCATGGCAAACATGAACTCAATAAATAGTGAAATCTATTAAAACTTCTTAGGCAGAATTGGGTGCTTTTGACTGGGGTCCCCCAGGACCCTATTTTTAAAAAGCACTAATTAAAACAAACAGAAAACAATGAGATGAAGTCATGTGGAACAAATTGATTGACAAAGCCATAAAAAAATTGGTATGATAGAATAAAGCACCTGTGAGATATGACAAAAGTAAACCTCTGGGGTCTGCAGGTACCCCAGTTGGTAGGATTAAGGTTAAACCAATCCAACAACATCAAATGTCAACATTGTAGTTGTTACTGAATTTAAACACATGCAAAACTCTTCTCCAGTGCGCCATGCTTTATTCATCAAAGGTTTTCAGTGATCTTGCATTCATCATGGTTGTGGTTGAAGCTTTAAGTTTGTAAGATATCAATGAGCCTCCTATTAGCTTCAGCTGAACTTTAGACTGTATTTTTACACAGAAGGAGGACTAATAACTGTTGGGTATGTGAGTATTATGTTATGATAGACTTTAAAAAAATGTGAACCTATTCCTTGAGTATTTTTTACCTTAATGTGCAGTATAATCACAAAGAGTATGTATGAATAAAAGCTGAGTTAGAAGAGCAGGAGAAAGACTTATGAAGACCAAAGGACGATATCTGAGGGGAAGGAGGGATGGAGTGGAAGTTAGAGAGGAAAAAAAGAAGAGAGCTGTCATAGGAAAACCAGACGCACAAAGTCTGGATGTATTATATGGAAAACAACACAACAGAGTCTGTTCCTCTTTCCAGATCTCTGACAGAGAGATTTTTGAGCTGCTATCCCGGTGGTTTGGTTGCCATGGTGAAATCTAAAGGCTTGTCTTCATGCTGAAGTCCAGCATAGTGTGTGTGTGTGTGTGTGTGTGTGTGTGTGTGTGTGTGTGTGTGTGTGTGTGTGGTCCAGGTATTCCTCATGTTGTGGGGACTTGCTGCCCTTATGGGGACAAAAAGCAAGTCCCCTTAATGTAAATCATTCATTTTAGGATGAAAACTAGGTTTAAAGTTAAGGTTAGTTTAGGGTTATGTTAAGGTTAGGGTAAGGGTTATATTAAGGTTAGTTAAGGGTTATGTTAAGGTTAGGGTAAGGGTTATATTAAGGTTAGTTTAGGTTTATGTTAAAGTTAGGGTAAGGGTCATATTAAGGTTAGTTAAGGGTTATGTTAAGGTTAGGGTAAGGGTTCGGGTTAAGCATGTGGTGGTTATGGTTATGGTTAGGATAAGTCTCCAGGAAATGAATGCAAGTCAATGTAACGTCCTGTGAAGTGATGGAAACATGACTGTGTGTGTGTGTGTGTGTGTGTGTGTGTGTGTGTGTGTGTGTGTCTTTGATAAAAAGAAAGACAGAGGAGAAAGAGTTGCGTAGTGTGCGAGCAGCGTCTATTGATCATATGACTGTCACAATGTGGCAGTCAAGAGATCAGCACCCTCATATAGTCTCTTTGTACTCACTCATGTATTTGTGTGTTTGTGTGTGTGTGTGTGTGTGTGTGTGTGTGTGTGTGTGTGTGTGTGTGTGTGTTGCACTGTGTGAACCACAGAAGATGTTGTTAATAACAAAATGAAATGTTTCAGTATAGCAAATAGACAAAAATTCGGTGATAATTATGTGTAGAAAATAAAGTCTCCACATGTGTCGTTTGTGTGCGTCAGTCATCCTAGTGGGGGCTTTTATTCTGAAAGGGGGAGCGGGGGGGTGCGAATTGAGGTGAGGAAGGGAGGGGGGGGTCTCTGCCCTGTCGCTAGGTAACAGTCTCCAGGCCTAAAGGCAAAGCCAGGCCTGGTCTCCATGGCAACGTCATCGGTGTGGAGGGTGAATGGAGTTTTGGTGGTTGTGGTATGTATGTACATGTATGAATATGTATGTGTGTGTGTGTGTGTGTTTATGTGCGTGCGTGCGTGCGTGCGTGCGTGCGTGCGTGTGTGCGTGCGTGCGTGTGTGTGTGTGTGTGTGTGTGTTTATGTGCGCGTGTGTGTGTGTATGCCCTCAACAAAGAGAAACACTTAGCAGGTTGAGTATCTGTGCAATTGAAATGGGACTGAGAATGATGAAAGTGTTATGAAATATGAGGGGTGTAATGGAAAATAAAATAATAGATTTGATCTCTGTAAAGTGCACGAGGAATCAGTAGATATCGTCACAGCTTTCAGACGAAGGTAACTGACATTATTTTTATTTGCACACACTCTGCCTCAGGACCGCTTTCGTGTATTTGACAGAATATATGGATCGACTGCTGCTGTGTCTACTCAGCATACAAGTGTGGCTGTATGTGCCTTCATTCTGTGTGCACATGCTCTTGCACGTTTATAAAAACCCCTTCCAATCAGACATGGAGATAAAGAATGGTATGACTGAAAGGACTGAACCGAAAAAAAAAAAAAAGATGAGAGGAGTAAAAATGAAGAAGGAAGGGGGAGAAAAAGAGCAACTGAGGGAGAACAGGGGGTCTTGTTTGGATGGATAATGGCCTGACCGCACAATGTAAAGCAGACTATGGTGGAGATGGTGGTGGTGGGGGTTAACAGTTTAGTCACGGAGTAGAAGTAGAGCTGCTCAGGCCAGCGTTGGCATCCATTAATGCCATGCAAACTGTGGAAGTTAATTAATGACAAAACTACTAACACTGTTCAACTCTAGACCAGGAAGAGAGAGCAGGGAATCATTGGCTTGCTCGTTTCAATTTAACTGGGGATATATCATGCTTTTTGTGATTTTTATACTGTTATAATGTCAGATGTCTATGCTAAACATGGTCAAAGGTCCAAAATATGAGATGAACGTATGTAAAAATGCTCCCTGCAAGTCAATAGCCAGGGCTCAACCCTGTACGCTTCATTTGTGATGTTTCCTCTACTTCCTTCTCATGATGACATCAGATTGTTTGTACATGACCACAAACGGCCATCCTTTCTATAGTCTTTGTTGCTAAGGTTGTTTCACAGGTTGTTTGTGTTGTCCACTCTCATATCTACGGATGTAGAAGTTTCCATTTCGAGTAAAGAACAAGAAGAAATTGTAAAATCATGCTACTGTAGTTTGCTTACATAACCTCCGGAGCCACCAGAAGTCAGCTGAGATGCAGCTTCCGCGAGCTAACCTATCAGAACAGAGTGGGCTCATCAGGAGGGGGGCCTTAAAGAGATAGGAGCTGAAACGACCTGTTGCAGCCAGAGGCTGAACTGCATAAAGATGTATAACTGTATAAGATAAATATGGAGTTTTTTGAATTGTGACTCATGCAAAGATATTCCAGTAAAGTATAAACCCTTTAATCAGTACAGCTGTCTACACAGGTTGCATAACAGGTTGCATTTTACTTTGCACATAACCGCAGTGAAAACAGGTGACCTACTCAGTGCGGTGCCCGAACACATCCTGTGTAGACACTGACGGAAGGCTGAAGCTGATGTTGTGAATCTGATGTGCAAGCAAAATGCAAACTGCAAGTCAAAGCCTCAATCTTTAATTGGCTCTCATTTGAAATGTGCTTTTTTTTAAAAAAAAAAAAGAACTTGCACAGGCTTTGCTATGTGAAACTCAGCTCCTTTGACTTATGTTTCTGCTTGCAACTGGAAAACAAAACTGTTGGCTTATATTTTTTTTCTTCTGTACTGCAATGCAGCAGTGCAAGCTAGCCAATCACAGCTCATACTGAAACAAAAACGGGGCAGGGTTATTGAAGTGTAGCATAACTAGGTTTGATTGAGCAGCAGGGATTCTTGTGCACACAGGTTTCAAAGTTGCACAGTTTGGTGCATTGCTCACATGCAGTACAAAAATACTTGAAAAGATTTGAACTGCAAAAAACACAAAATACAAAAATACTCACAGTCGCCCAATATGGAAAGAGAAACCCATAAGAGCAAAGAGATTTCCAACTGAGCACGCACAAACAAAATTTAGATTTTGCACCTAAAACTTCAAACATATTGACTGCAACTTGAATTTATTTACTACTCAACCAAATGTTTTGTCACTAAAAAACTTCCATATGTAACCAAACAAACAGTATTAATGGTACATACTCAGAGGCTAGTTAAAAACATTAATAATCATGGAGTGTGATTCAATCAGGCATTTATTAAACAGATTACATTTGGATGATTGAAAGCATCAGCAATACAGTAGCATGCATCTCTCTATCTTAGCTTCTCCGGTTATTCAGTAGTTTTTTCCAGTGTGTGTGTGTGTGTGTGTCTCCCTTGTTCATTTTCTGCTTTGTTCTTGTCCCAGAAACCTGTTTTTTTTTCTTTGTCTCAGTTATTTTTTATTGTTGAAATTCCTTGAACAATTTTAATATAAAGCTAAATTTGATTTTGTTATTAGAATTTCAGTGGCAAATCTCTCTCTCTCCCTATCTCTCTCTCTCTCTCTCCCTATCTCTCTCTCTCTCACACACACATACACACACACACACACACACACACACACACACACACACACACAGAAAGAGAGAGGCAGCAGAGACAGAGGAACAAGCAGACAAAAGCATGTTTGTGTTCATGAGAATGTGATGCACAGTGGGTCTCTATGTATGGAAGCAGTGTCAGGCTCGTCCCAGAGAGAGAGAGAGCAGGGAGCGGGAGGAGGCAGAGGGGGTGGAGGGTGACGGGAGGGGGGGGGGGCAGTAGGGTGAGGGGATTTCACAGACTCTTTTACTTACAGCAGGACTACACTATCTCAGATAAATTCAAAAATACATCTTTCTGTTCCTGTTTTGGCCTTATTTTGAAGAAGCAAACTAACTTTCTTTAGCCTCTGACTCACAATATGTGCATTTTTTTACCATTACAGTTGATGCCGCAAGTCAGGTGGTTTCATTCATTGTCATATTTTTTCTGTGTCTGTTGTCAGGTGACCGCACAAATACAATTATAGTGATTTGGCAGAGTTTAATACAGCTGCTAAGGAATTACTGTTTGCCTTGGTCAAAGGGAATGACTCATTTATGACCCACAGACACTCTATTCTGAGAAGTAATACTCACTTAGGTTTTCATCTAATAGCAGCAACAAAGATACGTGTCAGTGAGAAAACTTGTGCTGTGTATGGAAGCCCATTTCAGCAAAAAACAAACCAAAAAAAAAAAAAGGATTTCCTAACAAAACATATAATAAACAAAAACACTTGCTTCTATATATTTATCTGACAACAGCAACAGAAAGACCTATCAGTGAAGACACCTGCATTGTGTATGGAAGCCTATTTCTGCAAAAAAAAAAAATATTTTTCTCTACAATTGGAGATACAAAGTTATAATTATGACAAAGTTTCTTTATTACAAGTTTTTAATATATTTCTTAATTATTTAATTAATAATTGAATTATATATTTTTTAAAAAAGATTAGTTTGAGTTAAAAAAAAAATAACATGGATAACAGATGACTACGTTAGCTGTCTTGAGTCATGGCAGTCCCATGAACTGTGACGTAAACAGTTAAGAGCCTGTGCATACCTGTCGCAATTTAGGGGACTATCCCAGGCTCACATGGCTAGAAGCTAACTGAGACTGAAAATGACTTTACACACTAATCTGAGGTCTTGATTTGTGTTATTTGACAACATATCTCTGGTTGAAATAGCAATGGGAGTCCACTGATCTAGTATTTGGATTCTACTTTGTTCAGTCTGTTCCAGCTATGTAACTGGGTAGTTAATGATAACTAGCAGACTGTTTGCACATAAGAAACACAAGGAACAGTGAGAGATAGTTGAATGAGTGAGCTAACCTTGAATTTCTACGCTGTTGTTCTAGCTCAACTATTTCCACATGTACGCCTGAAAAGTATATTTTAATGTTTTAATCGTGTTTTAGTTTTACTGTATTTTGCAGGTAAAATAATCAACAAAAATTGTAAATCATCCTCAAGGTTTTATTTCTATGGAAACTCCTTCAAAACAAAACAAAAAAGTGTGGCATACGGCCAAGACTGACTATTTTAACAGAACCAGCTTTATTTGGTGGATGAGAAAGAGTTAAAGGTGGCAGGGAGAGGGAGCGTTGTGAGGGAGGTGGTGGGAGAGAAACACTAAATGTAGCCACTCTATCCATTGTTGTTTTTTTCCCCCCTTCTCTCCTAAAAGTACACAAAAGTAGCGCCAGTCCATTGTGGTGCAAAACAGAGAGCAGGCAGGGCGACCTGGGTCGAGAGAGGAGGCACAGGGACCAACACACACACACACACACATTCATTCTTTCAGTCTGCCTCCCTCTGGCACACACACACACACACACACACGAAGCGCACAAACACACATTCACTTGAGTGCACACAAATACATGCAAACTTGCACACTCACAATTCACAAACTAGCAGTTGGAGACAGGAGGCGCGCGTGCACACACACACACACACACACACATACACACACACACACACAGTATTCAGACCCTCGTTGTGTTCATTCGCGTTAAGGTGCATATCCCTGCTCTCTCCCACGCAGCGCTTTGTGTTGATTGAGCAAGTTGCTCTGGTTAGAGAGGAGATGAATGTGACATTTAAGACTGAAATAACACACACACACACACTCTCTCTCTCTCTCTCTCTCTCACACACACACACACACACACACACATGCACAGTAAAAGCGCTCCGTCATCATTGTGCTCTGAGACTCTGAGGCTGAGATCGTGGATCAGACAAAACCAAACCAAATGCCACCATTAGCCATTAGAGAAGAGGTAAACAAATATAACCTTAAACCAGCATCTGGGACAGTTACATTAGCTCTCGTATCTGCTCCTGTATGCTGCATCGTCCCATACGTCACATGCTGATTTGTCATTGTTTGTCAGTACAGCATCTAGACTTATTTATTTGTCTCATTTAAAGGAAATGTAAAGAAATGGAGCCGGTTAACAGCTCAAAAAGCTTATTTTGCTTTCTGATGGATTCAGAAAGTCTTATTTTTTTCCATTATTAAAGATACTAGTCTGTCATATTTTATTTTAGGTAGAAATTATGACAAATTAAAGCTGCTGCTCAGATATAAAGTATCATCTCCTATCCATATGCTCCCATGAGCAGGCTGAAGATGATTAAGCCAAGACAGTGCCTCTACACCACGAGACGCTCATGCTTTAATAAGCTAAGCGTAGCTAATGCTCCATAGCGAATGGGGGCCCTCTGGTGGTAGCTGCAGGTAATGGCAGCTATGTTATATAGGTCACCACACTCATCACAGAGCTCTTCTGGGCTTTCTGTACGGCGTGTTTATCTGTGATGAGACTGAAGGGATCAGAAGCAGACAGAGCCTCGTGCCAGTGCCCATGATGCACTGCACTGAGCGGCAGCCTCTCGCCAGCTGCATGGATGCCAGGGATTGGGGGCTGGGGCTGCTGTGTGTGACACAGAAAGAGATAAACAAAAAAACAACAGTACAGCGTTAAGATGCACGTTTGCTGTTATAGTAAGCTTATGTTTCGTGGTGTACAGGCAAACAGGGAGACCGTCCTGCAACTTGTATCCCTCCTCAAAGTTACTGAAAGAGCAGGACACCGGACTCCGTTCAATGCAGATTTTCAGGTGACCTCAATCATTTCCACATAAACCGCTGTCTCATTAAACTCACTGAGGACTGCGTAAAATCTGGGAAATCCAGAGGCAGCCATTTGATTGGCTGTGAGGTTGAACATGCTGGAAACAGCACCTACAGTTGGTTTTTGGTTTGGTTTGCTCCATCGCCCTTTTCTAGACAACTTTTATCCTTTAATATCTTGAGACCTCCATCATCTTGCTACCCATGGTTACACATGAAGCTGACCTCTGACCTCTCTTTTTGGAGGCAGCAAATAATATCATTTTCTATAATCTTGACAGTAATATTCATTAGCTCCTGTCTTTCAAGAACAAGGAATCTAAATATACAGTTAATAGATTATAGCATGTGCTTATCTTTTTATTAATTTTTGGCTTTGGCAGTACGTTCAGCATCTGCTACCATGACAATATTCTGAATATATCATCACCAGTACCAGTAAAAACAAAATAATGAATGTGCCAAAACAACAAAGTTATTAAGTGAGGATTTTAAAAATATCAGCTGCACTTCTTTTCATGCTTCCCATTGTGGAAATCCACATGTATAAATGCATATTAGTGATAATCTGGATATGAAAACATATGAACAACTCGACCCAGATTATGTTAATAACCGAGATAAGCCGCAATCTGAAACACCGTGTGCATGAACTGTAAACGCCTGTGTTTGCCTCTCGATGTATTTTCTTAGCTGCTTCTAAACTGACACAGCTGAACAGAGCAGACGGCCTCACAACATGTCTGAATCACTCTGTCTGTTTTTCTGTCTCTCTTTCACTGTGGTTTCTTCAGTTTCTCACTGGCTGCCTGCTTCTGAACAACAACTCGCATGCCAACACACGTACTCCTACACACACACACACACACACACATGTACACACACAGAAAGACAAATACCCAGTCTTTGTGAGGAGAACCTAAACCCTGCGATCTTAACAAAACTCATTCCTTAATGCTAGCCCGATCCTCAACCGCTACATGCCCCTACGGTGAATCGTCCAACCACTTTTCCCATTCCAGCTTGAAATGTGACCTTGAAGTATCTCTTTGAAGAAGTAAAAGCCAATTAAAATGACTTCTGTGGCAAAAATGTTCCTCCAAAAGTCAGTAATTCAAACAGGTAAAATGACGCACTAGCACCACAAAACATTTCTTTTCAGTTAGTTGTTGGAGTCGCTGGTGTCGTTAAGAGTTATGACGCTTTTACGTATTACATACAGAGCTGTTATCTTTTTCATAAAAGAACTCAATATACAATGCAGGATTGCACAAGAAATTGAGTTGTAGCCCCTTCCACGTTACACACACAATGTGCTTACAAATATTAAGATATTTTAATTAGAATAGAATAAAACAATCAATTTGGCAATAAAACATCAAGTATATTAAGTAAAACTAAAGGAAGAAATTAAAAAGGAAAAACTATTAATTATACAAGGAATATACAGTTATACAAATGGTGTGTGTGTGTCTATATATGTATATATATATTTACCCACAAGTTTTTACAATATGTGTAAAATAAATGTAATATTTAAGCTGTAGTGCAAAAGTTTACAGTTATATGTAGACATGTAAACGTGACTATCCTCCATCACACAAAATAAACTATGACTTTCTTCAGTTAGTCCACTAGAGGGAGGCAGAGAGCTACATAAGTTTCCATTATAGCTTGAGCTGATTTGATGAAAAGCAACTTCCCAGAACTTGTGTTTCCCCCCCCCCCCCCCCCCCCTCTCTTCCCTTTCATTTCTTCCTCTCTTCCCACTTATAATGCCAGGTCATACAACCTCCAAGCCCACTGGACATACACCAGACATACATCTTTGAAAACAAGTCAAATACAGACAAATCTTTCATTCTTTTAAAAAAAGGCTCAGTAATTTCCTGAAACAGCTGAACACTGTAGGTTTTAGCAAATGTTACTCAAGCAGGAGTAAAAGGGGCGTTTGTTGGGGACTATTTTCAGACGTGGATTAATACACATTTAGTGCTCTAGAGAGTATCTACAAAACAAATGTAACAATATGGCTCACTGATATGTTTTTAATAGTTTTTTGGCAACATTGCCTGTCTATGACACAGTTAACTAAGTCAATACTTTTTTTTGTTTTGATGTTGTCATTTGTTGACAATAAGAAAAATATAGAATATCGCCAGCAGTATCCTTGAATTGAAGATCTGCCGACCCTTGTCAACACACACTTGCATGAATAATTCACATGCAAACTCAAGGAATAACCTGCCACACATTGAGATTTTTCATAAAATTAAGAAATGAGTTGTACATTTTGTTTTCCCCTCTAGTAAAAAAAAGGCAGTGGATAATAAACAACATGTTTTTCCATGTTTCCATGCTGATTGCTGAGTCCTTCTCTGAGTGCATAGATCCCCCCTGTGGGACGTTCTTAATTAAGGTGCAATAAATTGTTTTGTCCTGTCTTACAACTTTCTACGAAAATCAAAAAAAGAAAAGGACTGACCTGTTTAAATATTCTGTTCTTAGTGTCTTTTCCATCCCACTCTGACAGTATGCTATTGTCATTAGCTAAAATTTCCTGTTTTCCACTCTAGAGTCTGGGAAGTAGGTGGGCTGTTTGCACACTGAGCAATTTAAGATCTCATGGATATTTTGTTCTGTTTTGTTCTGTTTCTGTTGCCTGGCTCTGACGTCCTCTTTATTTTAGTCAGTGTATCTTACTGTTTTCCCTTCTCTCCTCTCTCTCTGCCTCTGACCAGACCATGGCGGAGTACAGCTCTCTGCTCAGCGATCTGTCTGAAAACATCACCAACGAGGACTTGGAGCAGCTCAAGTCAGCCTGCAAGGAGGACATCCCCGAGGACCAGAGCAACAACATCACCTCCTCCAAGGAGTGGTTCAGCTACCTGGAGAAGAACGACAAGCTGGCTCAGGGTGAGAGACATGGAGAAACAGATTTATTCTCATTTCCTCACCCATAATTCAACCTCTAAAGCACTTAAAAAACAGATGATTAAACAGCATGTAATGATATGAACTCGAGGCTTTTTCAGCGAACAGATCCTCTAACAAAACCTCCCATGCAGATAATCTGTCGTACATCGAGCACATCTTCGAGATTTCACGGCGACCGGACCTGCTGACAAGGGTGATCGAGTACCGCACCACCGTGCTCAAGATCTCTGAGGATGACGAGATCGACACCAAGCTCACACGCATCCCCTCTGCCAAGAAATACAAAGGTAACACACTCGAGGTGTTTAATCTCTAGAGCATGTTGGGGTAGAGTTAGATTGATGTATCAGTTTCTTAAAATATCAGGGTAATATTAGCCCTATTTGGACAATACTGTGTGACTTTTCTCACTTTTATGAAGGAGGTTGGTCTGCCAGGCTGCCAAGTTCTGCCATCTAGTGGCTAAACATAAAACTACCTTAATGTTCTCTAAGTCACTGCCTGTTGTTCCTATATTTCTCTATCTTTCTAGTTTCATTATTATTATAATGGCTAATATTGTCAATTCCAACATTTTCTATCTTTTTCTTCTATATCCTTACACACACAACACTCACACATCTACAAATGTACATAGTACAATAAGATAATTTAAATATATCTGTCCAATTTTTTGTTGTTTCTCCATTTTTTTGCCTTGAATAAGAAACCTGTAGCAGGACTGTCTAGTGCTCAAAAACTCCACAGGATGCTTTTTAAAGGGGACATATCATGCTTGTCATTTTCTGTTATTTTTATACTGCTATGTTGTCAGATATCTATGTTAAACAGGATCAAAGCCCCAAAACTTGAGCTGAACGTATGTAAAAATGCTCCCTGCAAGTCAAAAGCAAGCCCCTGAACTTTTCAAAGTTACCTCTATTTCCTCCTTATGATGACATCAGATTGTTCACACATGCCCACAAACAGGCGTCCGTTCCGTAGCCTTTCTTGCTAAGGTTGTTGCATGTGTTGTTTAAATGTACAGAAGTCTGCTGAGGGGCAGCTGCCGGGGCCTGGCCAATCAGAACAGAGTGGGCTTAAAGAGACAGGAGCTAAAACAGCCTGTTTCAGACAGAGGTTGAACTGAGGGGCTGCATAAAGAGCCACTATAAGATAAATAAGGAGTTTTTTGAACTGTAAATATATTCCAGTAGAGCCCCAGAATATAAATATAGACCTGGAAATGTGCATGATATGTCC